>NC_056749.1:759741341-759771341 GCF_019279795.1 Protopterus annectens
ATGAATTTTAAAAGTATTTCTGGTTTAATATTCAATGAAGAAAAAACTAAAATACTACCTATATATACACGAAAAAATATTCTCATTAGTGATTTTACTAAATATGTACCCAATTCAGGTCAGATAACTTATTTAGGTATAATACTATCTAAAGATATTAAATCTATTATATATAATAATTATACCTGTTTTCTTAATATACAAAATCTTTTTAATACCTGGAATAATATGTTTTTTACTATGGAGGAGAGACTTACAATCAATAATACTTCCACCTACAAAAATAATTATCAAGAAACTGAACACACTAATGTTAAATTTCTTATGGGCACCTAATAGACCTAGGATTGCATTAAAGAAACATACTAATAGCTGGTCTCAAGGGGGTATTTCTTTTCCAGACTTTAATTTATATACTATCTCTTCTATTGTAAAAGTTATTACTTTATTAATAGATCAGTCATATGTCACAAAATGGAAAGATTATTGGGAGCTAATTAGTATACACTTCATGAAAATCTCCTTAACACATAAAAATATGATTGTAAATAACTCCATGTTATGGTTACTAAAGGAATTTTGTACTTCACCTATTACACCTAAACATATGGTTTGTTACCCATTAAATATTATTATTAGTTATCGTAACTTTATATTCATGCACCCTAAGTATAGGGAATGGAATTTTATTGTATTTCCTATAATGTATACTCAGGGTATGCTTTTGTCATCTACATCTGAAGGAACTCATTTAGCTATAGATAATGATCTAAAGTACTGGTATCAGTTGATATCTGATAATAAAGTTAAAAATCTAGATTTCTTAAAACAAGAATTTGATCTAAGAGAAACTTGCTGGTTAGAGGTTCAGACCTTTAGACAACATCTCATTAATAAAATAGATTTAATGTCTATAACTGTTAAAGAATCTATTCCAACACTGATTGATTACTTGATATTAAATTTACAACATAAAGTTTCTGATAAAGGTAAACTTTCATACATACATAAAGTTATTAGACAAGAAACTTTTACAGTGTAGATTCATACTGGAATTATTTCACTTCTATTAATGGGGACCCACCAAATCAACAAGATAAACAATATATATTGGAATCTGCTTATAGAACTACGTCTTCCATTGTCTGGAGACTTTATACATGGAAATTTTTACATAGATCTTTTTATACACCTTTGATGATGAATAAAATAAATAATAAAGATAATCTATGTAAGAGATGTAATGTAGAAATTAATGCTGACTGGGCTCATATGTTTTATGACTGTATAAAATTGAAAGAATACTGGAAGTCAATTAATGAATTTTTGCAGGCTCTTTTTACAGATAATTTCATTATTTCTAAATCTCTTATATTATTCAACACACCTGTACCTCAAAGTGTTAAAAGGTTAAGCTTCCCTTGTTATGGTCTATTCTAGCAGTGGCTAGGAAAATAATAACTAGAAATTGGATTTCAAATATACCTCCTTCGTTCAATGAATTTAAAAATGTTATGAATATAGTGTGCCATATGGAAATAAACACAATTAGGACTAGAACAAATAGAAAAACATCTTATTTTATTGTATGGGATAATTTACAAAATTTGTTAAAAAATTTTTAATTTCAATAGCATGGTATTTTAGTTTAATTAATTGATCTGATTGTAGTGGATGTCTTTGTAAATACTTTAGTTGTTTTGTTGAATATTATAATAATACCTATTTTTACTTACTTGTATAAAATTGTTATGATATTTCTCTTATATGTTAAAACAATAAACCTGTTTTGAAAAAAAAAGAAAATGCATGATGTCGCAGTGCTCTGTTGCTTTGTGATTTGCTAAGCTCATTATATTTGTTGGATGGTTGCAATAATCTTTGCAGGCTTTACTTGTAAACTAAACAAAATGCCAGTCTATCATGTATGGTCCATAACCTGTACAGTAATCCTTTAAGCAATTTATCTTGAGCTTATTTCTTGTTTGCTGTTCATTTTTTTACTTTGATCATGTTTTCCCCATGAAACAAGTAGATAGTTGTTGTCAGGCAGCAGGTCTTTTTTGGATAAGAAACATTTTTACAAGTGGGGTATCACAGAGATTTCTACTTTCAGCATGTTACTTGGTACTTTTATAAAGCTGAATATAAGTTATAATTAGAACTGCAGTGCAAGGAGAAGTTTGTTTTTTTATACTTGATTTTGACTAGTATTCCAGTAATGTATTTAAAAGGTAATTAATTTTTTCATGCCTCACAACCTTTTTGTTTCCATATAGATAATTAAGTAAGCTGTCATGTAGCCAATGCATTTGAAATATTTTTTTTCTTCTACACTACATTTTGTCTTGATTGGACTCTTGTAATGATGGTTTGGCACCCAGGGCAGTGTATTTAAAGTTCCAGTTGTGTTTTTGAGCATAGCCCTACGCCTTTCTAATTGGCCACACCCCTTCCCATTGCCCCCACCCATTCAGCTGGTTCCTGCAGCCCCCCTTTAATTTGAAGTCACCAGCCGCCACTGATGGCTATCAAAAGCCACTTGTATCCTTATGATAACTAGAGACAGATTATGGAATAAATGGTTACAAACTAAACTCCCTGCAGACTTGCAAAAATATAAAGAACTCCAATATCTGGCAAAAAAACACATAAACAAAGATAAAAAGGAATTCTATAACAAACCTCCCACCACACTAAGATCTAATCCTAAAACAATTCCGGAACTCTATTAAGCAAATATTACATCCTGGTAATTCTAGTTCCTCCAATCCATGCCCAGACAGGACACCTGCAGAAACTGCCACAATCTTCAATACCTATCTTATCGATTCCATATCTAAGCTACTCAACCCCACCTCAAACTCCTCTACTACTAACACCTCCAACTTCTCTGAACATGCTCCTAATACTATCTCTTCAAATACTTTCTCTCTCAAGCCTGCACCTAATAGCTACATCAAAACTCTACTCTCTAAATTAAAACCATGCTCAGAATCAGCTGACAATATTCCTTCCCCTTTTTTGGTACTAGGAGCTGATTCTCTTGCTATCCCTGTATCGATCCTAATTAATCACTCTATCTCTGACTCGAAAGTCACTTCCATCTGGAAACAATACTACACTCTACCTATAGACAAAAGAGATAACTCCCTTGATATCTCCAACTTTAGACCAATCGCTATCCTCTCCTCTCTCTCTAAAGTACTAGAAAAATGTATTCATAAACAAGTTATACAGTATCTAATACAGGACAATCTGCTTACACCCACTCAACATGGCTTCGGACCCAGACATACCACCACTCCAGCACTGTTTTCCTTCCCCAACACTGTCTCTATAGCTATGTATGACCATAAACTTATTGCTTGCCTATTTTTGGACCTCTCAAAACTTTCAAAACAGTCTCACACTCTCTCCTGCTGCACAAACTGCTTAACCCCAACTTTTCCTCTGATAATGTTGAATGGTTCTCCAGCTACCTCACTGATAGATCCCAGTCAGTGAGATGGCACTCTGAACTCTCCTGTCCTATCCCTGTAAAAATGCATGCACCTCAAGGGTCTATCCTAGGGTCTTTACTTTTTAATATCTTTAATAACCAGCTCTATACCTCCTGTCCTCAGTCATCTTTATTGCAATATGCAGATGACCCTACAGTCATCACCACAGCCAACTCTCTTTCTAAACTCTTCTCAGCTACTCAGGCATCTTTTAACTTAGTCAAAACATGGCTCTCCAACAACCAGCTCATGCCTAACCCTAAAAATAAAGCTGCTACTCTTTCTACCTAAAACATTCAACAAAATATTAAACCCTCCTTCTTCATACAGTCCCTTAATAACACTCCCATTCAGGTAGAATTCAGCACTAAGCACTTAAGGCATCACCATCGATGATCTGCTTAAATTTGATTTGCATGTTAATAATTGTATCAAAAGGACTCATTCAAAACTAGGGCTCCTTTACCGTAACAAGAAATTCCTTACCTCTGAAGCCAAGGTTAGTCTCTCTCTTACCTACCTTCTATCCAGTCTAATGTACAACTCTCAAATTCTCACAAATCTTCAAATTCTCATAAATCTTAACTCAACACTCCTGACCAAACTCAAATCTTCCTACAACAAGGTAGTGAAATTTGCTGCCCAACAAACCCGCAAATCCCATCACTGTCTCTCTCTAAAACATCTAAACTGGCTTGAATTATCCCACCAGCTTCTTTTCTGTCAGCTCCAGATCATTCATTCTATCCTATACCAGCCTTCCTACTGCCCAGCACTATCCCCTCTCATCTCCCATTATTCTCCCTCCAGACCTCTCTGAAGCTCTAACCAAGACTACTACAAATCTACAAACCCTAGTCTAAATTTGAATGCAACATGTACAGCAATCAGCCCACTATTGCCTGGAATAGGCTCCCACTAGAAATCATGACCCTTACACATCCTAAACAATTTAAGGCAGCCACCAAAGAGCACTTTAAAAGTCACTGGTCCTGCCACTTCACTCTCCCTCCTTAAACATCCCCATACTTCCCATACCTTTAATCCACTTTCTGCCCTTAACTCACTCTTCTGACTAGCTGTCTCTAATCTTCCTTAACTACTCTTTCTACTGTCTTCTAAAACCTATTAAGCTAATCGCCTCAGAGAAACATTCTATAGTAATTGTCTTGGATTCATGCAACTACATTATGATAAAACTGGGTTTTGTAATCACTTACCCCAAAAACTATATTCATCTTAATGACATTTTCTTTTTATACATCTTGAAAGAGCTTTGCTATACTCCTGATTATTGTCACTGTATAACACTGTATTGCTTACATAATGCCTTGTAATAATCCTATAACATTGATGTTTAATGCTAATTTATAATGAAAATTGTATAATATGTTGGAGCTTTTCTCCCCGGGCCTCCGCTGAAAAAGGGATCTTCAGGTCAGTCAGACAAGCCCGGTCGACAAATGTAAAATAAATAATAATAAATAATAAATTCATATCAGCTTTGACTCTTGAATTGGAGGACTCATGGGTTTATGGCAGTAACTATATTGCATTTATACTTTATTATCTCCTCTCAAAGTACAATCTCTATCATCTATGACTGGTCAATCTACCCTTCTCTTCTCTAGCTGACTGGTTGTGCAATCCAATGTGCTTCTTTCTTTGGATTTTTGTTCTTCTCTGTTTCTTCTTGTTCTGTCTCTTTTTACTAACCACAATGGGGTTGAAAGAGTCACTTTTTTCCTTAAATTCTGCTGATTATAATGTCCAAGAACCAGAAATGTGTTCTGATTTTTTCGGACAGAGAACATTTAGTAGTAGTATATTTTTATATTTGTTATCATTTGTAACATTAATCCTGACATGGAACTCTTTTAGCTAAATACCTGGAAATTAAATATGTCAGTATGTGGTATCTTCAGCGTTGTGAAAAATGTTGTATAAATAAAGTTATTCAAAAAAGCATCTGTTGTGGGAAGGGCCAAGCTTTTTTTGACTTTCATAAAAAGTAAAACTGTACACAAGTATTTTAAGCAGAGAGTGCATAGGAAATGTAGCCATAGGTGACACAGGAAATGGAAATTAGATGCATTTCTAACATACTAACTAGTAGTTATGTTTTGATCCTTTTGAAACAGGCACTAGTGTAAGTAAAACATGTTTAGGGATAAATGTGTCTGGCACAATGGTGGTACTGGTGACTCTCTTGCCATGGTGAAACTATCCTCATTCTACAAGGAAACAAACATCATTTCATTGCCTTAGAAAACCTCCCCCTCTAGCCTTAACAACTACAGACCAGTTGCTCTGACATCCACTGTTATGAAATGTTTCGAGTAGCTGAGCAAAAGGCATTGGTCATCAAGCCTACTTCCTGATTTTGACCGTCTGCAGTTTGCTTACAGAGCCAACAGATCCACAGCTGATGCCATTTCATTAGCGCTACACAGCTCTCTTGAACATCTTAAGGGCAATGATAACTATGTGAGGATATTGTTAATAGATTTCAGTTCAGCATTTAATATGGTGGCACCAATGCAGCTGATAGAAAAACTGGGATATATAGGAGTCAGTAAACATTTCTGTAATTGGATCTGGATTTCCTGATTGAGAGGCCACAGGGAGTGAGTTTGGGTAAGAACACATCAAAGTGTATCGAGATTAAAACCACAGTTCCAAAGGGATGTGTTCTTGCTCCATTGTTATTCCACATCTTGACCCATGACTGCTATGCTAAGCACAAGTCCAAACTGGTCATTAACTTGCTGATGATACCACAGTTGTGGGGCTCATTACAAAGGAAAAAGAATACAAACCATCCAGTGCTCATGATTAATGGTGAGGGGGTAGAGAGGGTTAAGTGTATGAAATTACTTGCTGCACACATATCAGAGGATCTCTCATGGTCAGGGAACACCAGCCAGTTGGACAAGGACACCCACCAATGCCTCCATTCTTTGAGATGTCTGAAGAAAGCTAAGCTCTCACTGCATATCCTCCCCACCTTCTACAGAGATTCTATTGAGAGTAGTTTCACCAGCAACTTTGCTTTGTGATTTGGTAGTTGTACAGCTAAAGAAAAGAAGGCACGACTGAGAGTGGTGAGGGTTGCAGAGAAAGTAATGGGTGCCGGTCTTCCATCATTTCACAACTTTACTCTGCAAGAAGCATCAGAAGGGCCAGCAAAATAATACTAGACACCACACATTCAGTGCATGGACTGTTTAATCATCCAGCATTGGGTAAAAGATATTGCAGCATTCGCTGCAGGACAACCAAATTCAACAACAGTTTCTACCCGACAGTGATCAGACTTCTGAACTCAGACATAATTCCCAGAGAACTGAACATTAACCAAGTCAGTTCTTCTTTTTTTTTTTTCTTTTTTTTTTCACAAACATATATAGTCTGTTGTATAACTTATACCTCATAAATTCCAAGTAAGTGCAATATGTAATGTCTTTATTTAAATTATAATGTAGGGTAGGATATACTTATTCTGAATTTAATTACTAAAATTCTTTTTTTCTTTTGTACGTTACTGGGAGTAGGATTGTATATGTTAGTTGTGACATTCTTTTACTTGTATGTGTTGCTTTACTTTCTGTATGTAATCTCAAGAAGGAGCTGGTGCATGGAATTTTATTTAGGCTACACGTGTGTGGTCCTAAATGGCAATAACGTTTATTTTGAATCTTTGAATCAATATTCCAGTGCATCTCCATCCTTATGACCATTAAAATTAGCAGCATCATGAAATGACTACCTGTCCCCTTCATTGGTTACGTGCTTTGGCCACTGTATTGTTCTGAACTATTTCAGGTTAATTTTGAAGAATGTTAGCTTCTCTCTCATTTTTTTAAAATATATGTCTTTGTGTTACTAATTATTTTCAAGTGTAACAATTTTTTT
The DNA here is from genome assembly GCF_019279795.1 of Protopterus annectens. Lineage (NCBI taxonomy): Eukaryota > Metazoa > Chordata > Ceratodontiformes > Protopteridae > Protopterus > Protopterus annectens. The sequence continues at coordinate 759,748,760 of NC_056749.1, forward strand.
CAAAATATGTGCATAGAGTTGCACAGCTAAGATATTCCAATGTTTTCTTCTGGCTTTTTCCCGGTTAGGGGTCGCCACAGCGGAACTCCAGTTCACTAATGATTGGCAGTAGATTTTTACAGTGCCAAGCTGCCAGCCCGAAGCCCAACCTTCAATGAAGGCACACCCATTCATGCATATCTTTCAAATGCCACTCGACCACGGGGAGGACATGCAGACTCAACACAGAAGGTGCTCCAGCCCAAAATCGAACAGGAGAACTTCTTGCTGTGAGGCGACAATGCTACCGCTGCACCACCGCGCAATGTAATGTGTCTTAAAGGTAGCCATGAGTTACATTCTCTGTTGTACAACATCAATGTATTTCCATGCAGCAGGCAGTAATGAGACAGAAGCCTGCAGTATCTTTCAAGCTGTGTCTGACCAGTACACTACCTTGTGCTGTACTGGTCTGCCATTATGCAAAGCAGAGGCAGTTCTGGTCTGGAGCTTTCAGAAAGGAATAACTTCTATAATTCCATTAAAGCCAGAATAACTTTGCAGATGTCTAGTCATTCATTTGTGTTTGTTTACATATTGATGTGGATACATTACTACAGCAATGAATATTTCTCTCTCAATATAATGAGAACTAAAAAATGACTCTGTCCAAAATGAAGTGCTCTGCTTTTTACATTTTTATAGTAGCCTACATGTCCAGAGAGGTCACACAGGCTATAGTCTAACCACTGGTACCCATATTGAAAGCAATACCCAGGTATTTCCCTCACTGAACATACTGCTTCACTGAATCAGACACGTTTCTGTAAATACCTTTGTACAGATCTGTGATAACAAACCACAAGAAGTAATATCTGCAGTGAACTTGATATTTTGGTTGTGCCATTTCTTTCAGGGCCTAGGAAACCAAAAAACTGCACAGATAACAATGTGCAGTCAGTGGAAGACATCTGTTATTGCCAGACAGCAACACATATAAGACCTCTTTCAAATGTGCTGTGCTTATATGAATGTAGCAATTCATAAATACTTTAATTTGTCAGAGATTGACCAAGTGCTGCTATGAAGAAATGCCTTTTTGCCAAAAGGACTTTTATTTCAAACTGTGCCGCAGGAACATTCTAATGCTGGGATTGAAACAAGCTATATTCAAAGATTCATAGGTGAATACTAAGCTAATGACCACTCGGGTCTTTATAAGCCTACACATGCAACCTAAATATGCCCCACGAGTTATTGTGCCTTAGATTATTTTAAGGGTTGTATATTACTTAGGGCATGATTTCATGACTGCCTTTGTCCATCAGAGACCAAGTGTGAATTTCTAATTTCCCATCCACTGCTTTAGGTTGAACATGAATAAGGTTAGGAAATGGCTATGCTTCACATGAATGTGAAGCCTATTCCAGAGAATGGGGATTCTATGATATACATATCTTTATTTATTATTTATTATTTCATTTTACATTTGTTAACCAGGTTAGTCCAGCTGAGTGTTTAGCTCATTTTCAGTGGAGGCCCAAGGAGAAAAGCTCCCCAGTCAGCATTTACATTTTACTTAACAGAGAGTAAGACGAGTTTCATTTGCAGCTAAAGAATTAGTTAGAGAGGTAACATTTACAATAAATTATACAGAAAAAATTGTACTGTAAACAATTTATGCCTTTCTCAATACGTAGATAGTACTATGTGTTTTTTATTACTTTATCTAGACTAATATGTATGCATTGTTGCTCACTGTCTGTGTCTCAGACATTTATTGTAATTGTTTAATCTCTATAACCTTGTCTTAATCTGTGGAGCTTTTCTCCCCGGGCCTCCACTGAAAATGGAAATTATCCAGCTGGACTAGCCCGGTCAACAAATGTAAAATAAAAATAAATAAATAAATTAGAGATCATACTGCAAAAAAACATTTACAATAAATCATACAGAGAAGCAATAGGGTACAATATCAGAATTCTTACCACAAAAACTTAGGTACAATGTCATGCAAGGAATACAGTGTTCATTATTCCTAGTGGTTATATACATTATAGATACAGAAGGAGTAGTGAGGTAATGAAGTGGTTAAGCAAAGAGACAGAGGGGTAGATGATTATTAAGGTAGACAGTGGAAGAGAAAGGAGGGATGAGGGACAGAAGCTAGGGTTGGGTAGGATCTGTCCCTCCAACATCTGTTATTTAAGTTGCAATCAAAGTTTAAATCCTTAGATATAATAGTTCTGGTGCTGTTCATTTTGCAGATATGCAAAAGGTGCACCAGAGCAGGATCCAAGAATGCCTTTTATGCCAAGCATAAGTCGCCTCTCAGCATAGTAAGCAGAGTATATTGATAGGGCTTTGAGGCAATCTACATAGGACATTCTGTTTACACCTGGTATTGTTTTTGTGAGGCACCTCTGTGGATATTCCAGTTGTTGAATGTGCCTGGTGAGGCACATACTGAAGGGGACAAAATACTCAATTAGGAGTCTAATGAGTGCTAAGAACAGTGGCAAATTCATTTCCCTGGACCTAGATGCCATGCGCTTACTTATAAGTTCAGTGACATAGAATGATTATCTTACTACCTTAGACAAACGTTGTTCAAAAGTTAGGTTATTATCACTTTTCTTATTATTCTGTGTGAACATATCCTTACCAAAAATGTCTTTTTTTATCAAGGTGAATGTTATCTTCAAAATAAGGGTACCGTCATGGGTGCTTCATTTGCACCCATTTACGCTGATTTATTTATGGACTATTTTGAGGAGCATATCATTTATGATTGATCCCATAACCTTTACCTTGATGAAATAGACATTTGGAGAAGATATTTGGATGACTGCTGGATGGTGTGGAGGTCTGCTGTTGAATATCTACATGAGTTTAACTATCTCAATGAAAACAAATGGGGTACTGAGTTTTCAGTCACTTATGATCTAAATAACATCATGTTTTTGGATGTTAGTATAACCAGGAACACTGATCACACTTTGTCTACTAAGGTACATCGTAAATTCCCCCAATACAATTCACTCCTCCATGCCAACAGCTTTCATCCTCCTCACATTTGTCATAACATTCCAAAATCTCAGTTTATACGTGGTAAACGTATCTGTTCTGATGAACAGGCTTATAGTTTTTACAAGCATGATCTCATCACTAGATTTAAGAATAGGGGCTACGATACTGGTTTCATACACAATGCTGTATGTCATGTTGATGGTTTAGACAGGCCAGACTTGCTTCAATACAAGAACAAAAATTGTACTGATGATACAGTCATCCGTTTTTTGACTACTTATGGCCGCAATACCAATTCACTAATTCACAGTGTCAACCACCATTGGAATATTTTGTTGGCTAATTCCACATTATCAACAATTCTACCAACCAGATGCCCCTTTACTTATAAGAAAGGCAGAAATTTGGGCTGTCTTTTCAACTACTACAAACACGTCTTACCATCCAGGTTTGTCTTTGTCCCATTCAACTATTTCAGGTGGCCGATTAGTTGGTTGTTTCCCTTGTGGGCATTGTTCCTATTGCAGTAAACTTACGAAATCTACCTCCTTTAGCAATAAAAACACCAGTCAGGTTTTTGATATAGGTTTTTATGCCAACTGCCAATCTGATTGGGTTGTTTATCTTGCCACATGTCACTGTTCATCCTTTTTATGTGGGCAAACCTCCCGTCTGGTCAGATTTAGAATGGGTGAAAATTTCAGTGAGATTAGAGACCACAAATCAACCAATGCACTTTATAAACTTACTTTGGTACATCCAAGTGCTTCCTTTAATTTTATTATTATTGACAAAATTACTGCACATAGATCAAACAAAATAGGCTGGCATGATACTCTGAATAGAAAAAAAAAAGTGGATTATTAAACTCGGGGGATTATTCCCACCAGGTCTTAAAGAGCACCTATAATCACTTATCATGTGATTAAAAATTTGCATTATATAAATGAGTATTGCATTTGTTCTCTTTACACTGATGAAGGCGTTGGTATTTTTGCCAAAACCTGTCTGATCTATACTCGTTTTTTTCCATATGTAGTTTATACCACATTTAAATAAAGTAATTTTGGTGCTACAGCTGCTGGTCTTATTTGTGTTTTGGAATTTGTCTAATTTGAGTCCTTGCAGCTGCCATACCTGCAGAGGATTTTGTTTCTTCTGGTTTCCTGAGCATAATTAAGTGTCACATGATGATAACATTTAAGCATGGCAGCTACTTGGTATGCATGCACAACAGTGCATATACACTCCAAGCAATTAGATGGCAATCCGCATGTTGGTGGCATAACACAATTAGAACACACAGACCATACTTACAGTGCAGGGGAACCCCATAACACAATTAGATCATACACACCATACTTATAGTGCAGGGGGACCCCATAACACAATTGGAGCACACAGACCATACTTACAGTGCAGGGGGAGCCTATATCACAATTAGAGCACACAGGCCATACTTACAATGCAGAGGGACCACACACAAATGGAGCACACAGGCCATACTTACAGTGCAGAGGAACCCCATAACACAATTAGAGCACACATACCATACTTACAGTGCAAAGGAACCCCATAACACATTTAGAGCACACAGACTATACTTACAGTGCAGGGGGACCCCATAACACAATTGGAGTACACAGACCATACTTACAGTACAGAGGGATCCCATAACACATTTAGAGCACAGAGACCATACTTACAGTGCAGAGGGACCTTATAACACAATTAGAGCACATAGGCCATACTTACAATGCAGAGGGACCCCATAACACAAATTGAGCACGCAGACCATACTTACAGTGCAGAGGAACCCCATAACACAATTAGCGCACACAGACCATACTTACAGTGCAGGGGGACACCATAACACAATTGGAGTACACAGACCATACCTACAGTACAGAGGGACCCCATAACTCATTTAGAGCACACAGATCATACTTACAGAGCAGATGGACCCCATAACACAATTAGAGCATACAGACCACACTTATAGTGCAGGGGGACCCCATAACACAATTGGAGTATGCAGACCATACTTACAGTGCAGGGGGACTCCATAACACAATTAGAGCACACAGACCATACTTACAGTGCAGGGGGACTCCATAACACAATTGGATCACACAGACCATACTTACAGTGCAGAGGGATCCCATAACACAATTGGAGCACACAGACCATAGTTACAGTGCATGGGGACCCCATAACACAATTAGAGCACACAGACCATACTTACAGTGTAGAGGGACCTCATAACACAATTAGAGCCATAAAGATGATAAAAATGGACTATTGAGGATAAGAAAAAAATATTTATTGTTACTATTATGCAAAAAGCCCAGAATTTCCAGACACAGGATATACAAAATGATTAAGAGAGAAATTAGAAGAAAGAAGAAAAACTGTAAGACACTTCAAATGCAAGTTTGTGTTCACTGATACAAGAGATTTGTGAAAAATAGTATATAGATCAAGAAACCTTGACCTGTTTGGAAAAAGAAGCATCTGATGAAGTGCAAAAATATAAACAACACAGCCAAGAAATATTTGAAAAGTATAAAAAAGGAGGCATGGCTTAGCATGAGCCTTGAGTAGCAGCACTTTGTCTCAGCTGTGCCTTATCATTTCTTTTATGACAGGAATTTTTAATTATAACTAACTAAAAATATATTTTTTAGATATTTAGTTTCTCTTCATAGTCTAGTTAGTAAATATTAAAATAGTTTTTAATTATTTACAACTTTTCCTGTCAAAATACAAAAGACAAGTTTCTGGCATTTGACTACAACATGAGTTTTACTACAATTTCTCATCAGGACTCAGCATTAAAAAAAAGAGGTTCAAACTCTTTTAACTACTATACAGGAACTATCAACAAAATTTGACAGAATGCATATGAAAAAAGATAATTTTAAGGAAACTACTTAGCAAGAAATGGAAACAATTCATCTGGACCTTAAACAACAGAAGAAACAAATTACAGGTATTGAAACTTCGTTAAATGACATGAACAGTAGAATACAACAAAATGAACATAACCTAGAATTTCTTCTAAAACAGAATACCTTGCTGTTAACAAAAATAGATGATCTAGAAAATAGATCTCAAAGAAATAATATCAGGATCTTTGGGCTACCAAACAACCTGGAAGAAAACAACTTGGAAAAGTTTTTATCTTCATGGCTACCAGAAGTTTTACAGCTCTCTGAAGCACTTTCTTCTGGTATAGAAAGAGCTCAGAGGTCCTTGTCTTCCTCTAAAAATATCAAACACTCTTCTACTAAGTCAGTTATAGTTAAATTTTTATCCACCCATAATAAAGAAATAGTTTTGAAGACAGCTTGGTCTAGGTTGCCTATTAAATACAAAGACAATATAATATGTTTTGATAATGGAAGCAGTTCCTTCCATTGCTCAAATAACTAAAATAAGCACAAATAAAGTCTTACCTGCCTTTCTCTGCAAGGCTGAAAATCTTCCTTCAAGATGGTCCAAAGATATTTGAAGAATTGATGCAGCCATTAACTACATTAAATCAAATAAAATCTTGAAAAAAATAGATGAAATGGAATGGGCTAGTTCAAGTCTTAAAAGGACTGCTGAAAATGGTAACTGGAAAAAAGTTGAACACAAGAAGAAGCTTAAAAAATATTTTTTTTTACATTATGGACTTTTTATTTTCTTATTACACAACTTTTTTTAATGACTTAGAAGTCATGGAAATTGAAAACGGTTCAATAGGTGAGTGCTGTTCTATTCTTTATTATATAGTGTTTCTAATTTGTATTTACCTATTAACTAGTTACTTAGATTCATTTATTAGCTATTATTAGTCTATATATATTATTTCTCCTTTACTAATGTTAGTTTTTATATCTTAGATATTTTTAGGTTATAATTTTGCATACACTTTTTATAAATATACACTTTGATAACATTCTACCATGTCAAGGTTAAAGTAAAGGACAGATTGGAGAAGGGGGAGGCAAAGGAAACATAACAAATAACAATAATTTTTAAGCCTTAGATTATTGCCCCACAATAGCTTAAGCTTTATAATATATAGGCTGCCCAGCCTTATAATTATATTATTTATAGATGTCAAGAAGTCATTTATTCATTTAAAATTGTATTTAGCATTCCAATTGTTGTTTTTTTTTCTCACTATATATCACTAGAGTGTTTATTAAAATAGTTTAAGCTTTATTTACCATAATCCGTTTATATATATATTCCCTTATAATTATAAATAATATATACTGAATAAGTTTTTAGAGAATTTTTTTTAGAATGGGGATACCCTGAGATGTCTTTGATTTACCCTTGAGTTGCTATTTAATGTAGTCGACTATGTATCTTTGTTCGTGTAGCTGCAATTTGGTTACTTTTCTGTTTCCTTTTTGTATGCCCCTGTGGTTTTCATAGAAAGTTTGGGCTTAATAACTTCATTTTATGTGATTTAGCTAGTATAGCATATGTTTTGTTGGCTTTGTTTATTGGTGGCTTTGGGTTTGTAGCGGACCCGAAGATTCAAGGATCCGATGATGTTTTTTTTTTATTTTTAATTTTTTTTTTCATTTTTATTTTCTCTGGTACTTGGTGAGAGCTCTAATTGTTGCTGGAGTGTCTCGTGTTTCTCTCGAGCTATTGTAAGCCTTGATTTGAAGCCTGGAAAGTTTACAGTTTCCCGCTGAAAAAATTTAAGCTTTTTTTTTTTTATCTTTAACCTGGTGATTTAATCGCATGCATCTCTGAACAGCTGCAAGAGCTGCATGATGTCATTGATGACTCAACGTTCTTCTAAACAAGGAAGTAATTATTTCTTAAAGCCTTTTTGGATATGTATAAGCACTTTTTTAATGTAAAGATATTTATGTACTGTGGAGTAAAGCAAAAATGTATACAGTGGCAGATCTTGGCACAGTCAATACCATTTTGTATTTGTACATAAATAGTACAGAAAACATGGATTATAACAGGTAGAGTTCATTTGTAGCATATTAGTGTTTGTTTTGTAATTGTTATAGAAATAATGCTCTTTAATAACTTCCTGTCTACTAGATTTAAACATATTGATGCAGTATTCTTAATAATAATTTTAGTATGTCCCAGTAAGTGTAATACAGTTTGTATCTATTTGGCTTTGTGTTCATTACTGTGTAAACTGCCCTTCTAATTCTGCTTAGCAGAATGACACACTGAATGATTACCTTAAAAAAACGTATTAATTAATCTTCACTGATACTATGATTTTAGATTTGTCTCACAGACTTTACATAGGGATTCAATGAATGAGCAGCTCAGAGCCATTTATGAGATGAGCTAACACTCATACTAGATATTTTAAAAATTTATATTTAGTACATAGAAAGCTGTTTTTGCATGCTTATATTCGAACTCTACTCAGTGTACTGGTTTTGGGTTTTGTTTTATGTTAATGACAACCAACTTCTAAATTCTGTGATATGCTTAGTTTTGTTATTTTCAGTTGTCTTGTTTTTGTTTATCAGCTATATAAAGATAAAAAGTCACTTAATATAGCAAGGAATATTACTAATGCTACTCTCCAATTCATATCTATTTTTTACTTCCATCTACTTCAAATTATTTAACTCAGATCTGTAAACTTATTTGGATTTTCTGACTACTTATGAGCTGTGGATATTATTATGCACTCTGGTTGTTGTTATTGTTGTTGTGTCTTTCAGCTTTTCCCGGTTAGGGGTCGCCATAATGGAACGCCGGTCTGCTAATGATTGGCAGTAGAGTTTTACGTGCCGAGTTGCCAGCTCTGACGCACAACCTTCAACAAATGTATGCTCATTCACGCATGTCTCCACACAGAAGACACTTTAGCTGAGAATTGAACAGGATAACGTCTTACTGTGAGGTGACAATGCTACCACAGCACCACCACCGCTGTACACTTGAGTTAGATTTAACTAATAAAACATGTTGACTAGTAATAATTTACAAAAATAGATACGATGTTATAGAGATACTAAATATTTAGTATAAAAACTATGTAATATATGATATATAGAATAACTCAGTTTTAAATCTGGCTAACATGTAAATTTGTTTACATACCAGAGTGCATTATTAGGCAACCCCTAACCAGGAAAAGCCGAAAGACACAACAAAAAGAGCATCTCTTGGAAGTATCCAGGTTAGAATCAATGACAATCAAGTCTAGATCTTCTAGGAATATAGCAATATACAACCAATGGTTGAATATAATTGATTTATTAGAAAATCAATAATTTGAATTTATTAGTCAGCTCTTATCCATTTGATCTAAATTGTTTTATTTGTATATAGTATAGTGAACATATTTGTGCATAGTTCATTGTCTTTTTTGTCATCTGTTATATTAGAGGTTTGATTTTTATTTTAATTCATTATAAAATATGTTCAATTCTATGTTAATAATTGTATGTTTCAGAAATGACTTCAATAAAACTTTTTCAAAAAAAAAAAAAAGAAAAGTATAAAAAATAAATATGGACATGGGAAAAAAAAGAGAGATTTGATATGGTGCAATATTTATGCAAAAGAAAAAGCCAAATTGATCAGTGAAGAAGGAAGCCCCAAAGATAGTCAAAGAGAAATACAGGCAAAGGCATCTGGATATGGAAAATTTCACAATAAAAAAAATATTACAAAGATGGAACATAGAAAAGAAGATTAGAAAAGTAGAAGTTAAAACATAGAAGTTGAAGTTATGGAGTGCCTGAGAAGTGAATGATTTGATGTAGAAGGTCTAACACAGGCTACATCACAGCAAAATGGAGTGAGCCCCAAAGTAGGGAGAAACAGAATGACCAGGAAACATCTGAAGAAGAAATATGGACATGGGAAAAAAAAATAGATTTAATATGCATAGGTGACCTGACGAAGTGGGGTACACACCTATGAAAGCACTAGTGTTGTTTTATGTTTGGATGTTGTCTGTTCTGGAAAAAACTACTTTGAAACTGGAATCTGCAGCCTGCTCCTGGTCCTTCTTTGGTTTGTTTACATTTGGGCTATATTTGTTTTTTGGGCCTGGAGACTTGCATTTGGTGGTAGCTATTTTTCTGATTATAATAGTTAAGGTGTTTATCTCACAAATACAAGGTGCGAGGTTCAATTCTCACCTTTAAAAGAGAAATTGGTTTGGCTTAAAATGGCCCATAAAGCCTGCTTACCTATAAAACATTTTATATCCACGTAGCTAAATGGTAGAGTTACAGCCTCATGTGCAGTAGGTGCAGGGTTTGAAAACATGGAAGAGCAAGTTAACATCTTCTTTTGGCCACCATATTACCTCCATAGTACAGAAAGCTTTCCACATGACCCACCTCATTAGTAAGGGTATCTCCTCCAAGGACAAGGTGATCATAACATTCATGTATTCTTCCCTTATAAGACCCATTATTGAGTACAATGCCCCTTTTGGCATGTACCTCATAAAGCACATGCAGCAGCTGGAAAGACCACAGAGGTTCCTCACCTGGAGAATCCATGACTTCAAACATCTACCCTACACAGATAGGCTAAAAGACCTGTCCCTATACTCAGTGTCCTTAAGACTCCTCAGAGGTGACCTCTGTCTGGCATACAAAGCAATCTCAGATCCCACCCTGATGGAACTGCTGCATATCCACAAGTCAAGCTCCACTCAAGTAACCCACACACACAACCTCAACTTGATCTGTGACATCAATAGGACTTGGCGGGACAGATTTGTGTCCCAGAGACTCCGACTTTTGTGAAATAGGCTCCCTCTCCACGTAAAGCAGAGTACCTCTTTAACCCTTTTTAAGCGAAACCTGGATAACTGGAAGGGGAACAGAAAATACACCATTGAGATTCTAACTGTGTCCTTGCTGGACAGTGGTATAGGGTGCTGACTTGTTGGAACATGGACTAAATTCTTGGCTAGGCTTATAAGGACCTCAGGACCAATAGCCTAGTAACTTCCTATGATCATATGTTTGTTACGCTGCCATCTGCTGCACTGACAATCTGGCAGTTAAGGAATGGCCAACCCTTTCTGTTTATGTATCATTCAGCTTCAGGGTGTACTGGTGTCTTGATCAGCATGTGTGTGTAATTTATTATACTGAGTACATGGAGAAAGTTTGCGATACTGTAAAACTGGTGTATTAAAGTTCTCTGCTCCATGGGGGTGGATGGAAAGTGGATGCACTCATCTGTTTTGCTGCACATTGCTGCCAGGAGTTGTGTCAGGTTACAGATGGCAGCTGTTTGTGACACTACCACAGCATCCCCCATCTGTTTCTGGAGTGCCCCAGATACAAATACAGCCAGACTGAAACATACTTTGATTTCAAGGGGGATGGGTGTGGGGCACACATGTTGCAAACCGCCTGCACCAATTGTTTGTCTAGCTGGTATCTGAATATTATTTGCTGGTCTGTCAACTGGTTTTATTGCAGCCTTACTCTGAGTCTTGCTGGCTGCCTTCTAGGGCACAGAGCCACAGCCTCATTTATGGCTTGAATCATTGCAACCTGTTGAAGTTCATTAACTGCTGGTTACATTTTTTGTTTTATTTGTTCAGTATGGTTATAGAATATGCCAGAATCCATAGAAGTAGCTTATGCTCTTTGTGTGCCATATAGCATGCTTCAAAGATTTCAGAATCAGAGTCAGCATTACAGTGAGTTGTACTTAAATTGTGTTGGGCGGGTCTGATGTGTTTTGGAATCCAATGGGTGTATGCAGAATCCATAATATTCTTATGCTGAATAGCTAAGTACTCTGAGTACTCTCAGCATGTTTTCTGTGCAGCCGAATTAATAACAGATAAAGTTCTACTACAAGAACACAGGGTAGTAAGGGAAAGGAATGGGAGAAATCAAATGTCATCATGGAAGTATCGACTAGAGAAAACTATAAAGCAATGAAGACAAGAAGTGTCACTGTTAGAAGAGTATAAAAGAGGGAACAGATCAACAAAAATACTCAGAAAGATAGATGTGATAAAAGCAATGCACAGTATTATAATGGATCAGGATTTATCATGCACTATCGCAGATAATAAATTAAATATTTCAGCACAGGTAGAAAAACTTAGAGGATACACAGATAAACATAAAGGAAAAGTAGAAAATAAGCAATTTATTGATGGCCCAAAAAAGTTTTGTAGAGAACTGGGAAACAAGGTAAAAGGAACTGAAAGACCACCAAAAAAGAAGAAATAGATACATTGTCGAGAAATATTTATGAAAATCCTGTGAAACATAATAAATATTCTAAATAGATAGAAGAAGTAAAAGCAAGAATAAAAATTCAAATGCACAGGATATGAAATGGGATAAGGTAATGGCCAGACAGATTGAAAAAAAAGCTAAGGAAATCCTCTAATTGGAAACTCCCAGACCCAGAGCAGTACTTAACTTCTGCCTAAAAGTATTAACATCTTTGCATGAAGATTTATCCATGAGTAAGAACTATTTATATGCACACCCCAACCAGATTCCAGCCTGGCTAACCACAGGAAAAACAATGCTCCTATGTAAGAGTGAACCTGCAAGCTACCCTAAAACTTATAGACCAATAACTTGCCTTCCGATTGTGTACAAACTATACACTGGAATTGATGCCAGCAGACTTTATAATTATTTAGAAGAAAACTCAATTATGGCAATAGAACAAAATGGTAATAAAAGAATGTCATATGGAAAAAAGCATCATTTGTTGTTAAATAAAGTCATAGCTGAGAACTGTAAAAAGGGGAAGAATCTAAGTATGGCAAGAATAGACTACAAAAAAAGCATTTGATTGTATCCCACATTCTTGGATAAAAGAGCGCTTAAAATGTATAATATACACCCTACACTGATAAACTACATCACAGCAACCATGATACAGTGGCAAACCATCAAATTATTATTCCAGGTATAAAAATACAAAGGGGTTTATTCCAAGGTTGCTCTCTATCACTGCTGCTCTTTTGCCTTGCCCTTAACGCATTAAACTGTCTGCTTAACAGATTAGGTCATGGCTATAATTTGGCTACTAGAAAACAACAAACTGCAAAGACTTCTCACCTTCTCTTTGTTGATGATTTAAAACTGTATAGCTCATCAAATGAGGAGCAGAAAGCACAACTGCAAGTTGTCAAAATCTTTTCAGATGATATAAGAATGTCATTTAGTCTTGTTAAATGTATAAAGGCAACCTTTAAAGCAAGAAAGCTGCAGCACCAAGAAAACATCAGTTTGGGACAAGAATGTGATATAAAAGAACTTGAGCAAGAGAAAGTGTATAAATATTCGGGAATTGATGAAGGATCAACAATAAAACATGAACCAAGGTGAATAAAACTCAGTAAGGAATATTTTAGAAGACTTAAATTCATCCTGAAAAAGAGTGTTGACATCTAGGAACAAAGTTCAAGTTATAAACTAATTTGTTCTTGCTGTCCTAACTTACAGTTTTAGAGTGATTGATTGGTGCCTAAAAGGTGTTGAATAGATTAGACAGGAAAACAAGAAGGATGCTTCATGTTCATCAAATGATTTATAAAACTCATTGTATACCAGGATTATATATTCCCCATTACGAAGAAGGTGTGAGCCTCCTTGAAACTGATTACATGTATAGATCTGCAATTGTGGGACTGCATACATATCTGCTGGCCTCACAAGACCCAAGCATAGTTAAAGTTTTGAAACATGAGGAGAATAAATCTAAGATGGCTTCTCTGTTTAGTCTAGCAGAAGCATATCTGCGTCAAGCGGGAATGGAAGTTTTGTTTATTTTTATTTTTGTTTATTTTTGGCTCATTTTATTCATATGGCAGTATATGTTAAGGAGGATTAAGTATCTGCTGCTTCCACACTCTGCAACAACCTTAAGAGCAAATGTGTCATGTGTTGCTACTATTTTCACTATGTTTGAAGCTTTTCTGAAGTTGCTGTTATATTCATTGTGTTTAGAGGCTTTTCTGAAGTTCAGTCAGCTTATTGTATTTAAATATGCCTATGTTATGCTTAGATGATTATAGAAATGCAACTTTTAATTAGGTACAGTGTACTGTCTGCTTTTGTGCTTTAGAATTTAATAATCCCCCTCAGGAGCTATTTTGACCATCAGTAAGGGAAGGAGCACGTAAAACATAGTATCCTATTGCTGCTCTTTTTTTGCTAGTATCTGTTGTACATAATACTGTTTGACCTTGACTACTAGCTCAGCCTGCTCTTCCTTTTCTACCTGTTTGTCTCTGGCTGTTTCTTGTTAGCGTACTCCTCCTTGTTTCTCCTCCGTACCCCTCCTTGTTTCTCCTCCTTGAATCATTACTGTCTTTATTCTTTTTAACCTACTTCTTGTACACAGTTAGTCCCAGCTCCTTTGTGGTCCTATTGTCCTATATTACTCTGACCAGTGTTCTTTTATGTTCTCTTTCTCTTTTACAGCTCGAACATCCATCCGTATTAAAATGGGCCGCCCTTCTTTTCCCATTGCTGTTGCCCACCTTTTCTGGGCTGCATTATTTGGATTCCCGTGACACCTCTACAAGGATGACGTTCCCCCGGCTCAATCAAAGTGTACGTGCTAACCTACCATTCTCACTTACTCTTTACTGTATTTCTGTATTGTTTGTAGCTTGCACATTTGCCCGGACCTTGCCCTACTCCCATCCGATTTTTCCCCTTCACGTTTCATGCATTTAAGATTAATTGAAATTGTTCCCTTGTTCTGCTACAAGATGGCAGTATATTACAATTAATAATACCTTGTAGTGTGCCTAAACCATAGGAAATTCACACCATGCTAAAAGAAATACAGAACTGTTGGCGAAATGTTAAATACTAAATTTTACCCGAAAGGTAGATGGTGTTTATTTTCCTGTTCATACCCTCAGGTAAAATCCCCTTTACTTTTCTTAAACCTATATAGCCCTTGTACAAACCAGCACTTATTCTTCTATGAAATACATAATCTACGACTTCAATTTCCTAATCATCTTTTCATTATTGGTGGTGACTGGAATGCATTCATGGTCCCCTTGAATGATAGTTCAAATAAAAACAGGAAACAGCCCTCGCAAGTAACTGCATCTATTCAGGATTAGATAAATAGCTTCAACTTAGTTGACCCTTTTTTAATATTTGACTATGACAGACAGCTAAATAAGTTCACGTTTTATTCGGCTTCGTACAAAGTCTGGTCCAGAATTGATAATTTTTTGGTCTCTGATATCTTTTCAAACAAAATTACAAACTTTGCCCTTGAGGCTAGATGTATATCCGACCACTCGAATGTCTCACTTTGTATTAATCCCACTCACCACCTGAATCATGATTGTAGTAGTCCCACTTGGTCACTAAACAGTAACATTCTTAAAAAAGAAGATGTTCTGCAGGAAATTAATGATTATCTGAAACAATTTGATGCAGAATCTTGTTTATCCACTATCCCCTTAGATATCCAATGGGCTACGGCCAAAGCAGTCATCAGAGGAATACTCATACAAAAATCATCTTATTATAAAAAAAAGAGAAATTGTACATCAGTAACCTCAACAATGAGCAAAAGATGACTGATGCACAACTACAAAAGGATTTTTCTCCTGAACTGGAAAAGAAATTACATGTGATACAAAAAAAAAATTTACTCATTTCACTTACAAAATCAATCCTTAGTAGAACTCAAACTCCTTCACAGATATTCAGAATGGGCCCAAACCCCCTCCAGAACACTAGCTAGACTCATAAACATCAAACAGGGACCAAACCATATTAATGAAATAAAATACAATGGGGAAAACTTATACAGTAATGAAGATATTTTAACTCTTTTGTAAATATCTTCACTGAAATCTATAATCCCAAAAACCAGACCCCAAATGAAATGCACAAAAATTCCTAAATGAGCTATCGGTTCCAAAATTAGCCTCCACGCAAAACACCCTTCTAAACAGCCCCATAACCCTGAATGAAATAATGCTAGCTATTAAAACACTTAAACCAAATAAGGCGCCAGGTCCTGATGGTTTTACAGGAGAATTTTACAAAACTTTTAGTCATCACCTTTCTAAAATTCTCCTTGCCATGTATAATTATATCATCTCTAATAGGATTACTGATAAGTATATGAGCAATTCAAAAACAATATTCATCCCAAACCGAACTCTGACAAGTCCAACCCTCTCTGCTATAGGCCCATTGCCCTTATTAACGTTGAGATCAAAATCTTATCTTCCATTTTTGCTAATAGAATTCAGAAAGTTATAGCTACAGTCATTTCTTCTGGATAGTTGGGATTTATGAAACAGAGGCAGCTGTGTGCAATACTCTTACCTTAAACACATTAATGCTGTTTCTAAAAAGTGATAACCACACACGTTATGCACTCAAGCTAGATGCTACAAAAGCCTTTGATAACGTTGATCTAAACTTCCTTTACCTAACCATGACATTCTTTAACTTTCCCGATCTTATTATCAACACTATTAAGATGCTTTATGACAATGCCTCTACTTCCCTGTATATAAATTAAACTTTATCATGCCCTATTAAAATTACCAATGGCACTAGACAGGGCGGCCCACTCTCACCTTATCTTTTCAATTTATATCTCGAACCTTTCCTTCTCTGGGTTAAACAAAAGACTTAGCACCATATCCCAAAAGTCTTCAACATTGATATAAATTATTCTGCATTTGCAGATGACCTAAACATCTATTTTGAGCTTCCCAACACCGATCTTCATAAAATCCGAAATTTTATTTATCTTTTTTCTGAGGCTGCTAATTATAAATTAAACCCTGAAAAATCATCTATGCTTCCATTAAACCCTGCAAACCATTTAGAATATTACTTCCTCCTGTATGACATTCCTCTCAAATATACACTCAAATACCTAGGAATAAATTTCACACACCCTCACCAAGAACTAATAAAAGCAAACCTATATAGAGTCTGGGATCAGATAAATAACAATCTAACTAGATGGAAAAACATCAATCTTTCTTTGCTATCAAAATCCGCTATCATTAAAATGAATATTTTGCCTAGAATCCTTTTTCATCTTAACTCCATCTTCTTAAATGTTCCAAAAAATTTTTCAGAAAAATGGAAACTACAATCTCAGAGTTTTTATGGTTCCCTAAATCAACCAGAATATCATACAGGAAACTAATTACCCCAAAGAACAACAGCAGTTTAAGTCTCCCGGACTTTAATTTATATTACCACATCATTAATGCTAGCCGTCTAATTCAAATAGCCTGCTATGATTCATCTGCTGAATCTTGGTACCCAACCTAGATCAAAATCTGGTGCAACTATATATATATTCATTAAAATTCAATCCATATGCTGTCTCTTTTCTAGCACCTGATGGTGACTACAAGTTCAAAATCTTGCCTACACTAAAGAACAAAATTTGCATCTTTCAAACTCTGATGACCTCCTTAAAGTTATACAGTCCTGTTCCCATTCTCCAACCTATTCACCTAAACCCTAACTTAAAAATCAATAATAAAATGATCGATCTAACAAACTTCCCTATTGTTAAGAAAGCCATAGTTTGGCACTTTTATAACTCTAAAAATGTTGCCGAGGTCAAAGCCTTATTTGGTGCTCCTAACAAATATGATCCTATCTTAAGACAAATTAGCTCACTTATAAAACAAAAATTATCTTGCTATAGAGTGAAGGAGCAAGACATTACAGTATCACAATCTATCATTAAATCACTTTCCCTATGGAACAGAATGATTTTGAATACCTATAAACTTGTGTCAAGCATTAAATATAATCATTCACTTCTATTTTCCAAATATTGGGATGGTATACAAGGAGAAATCTCTATGGAGCCTAAGTGCGAAGCAATCAATAATACCCTGAATTTAACCTCCTTCAAAAACCTAATTTACACTCAACTTATGATAAACAACAATTCCTACTATACCCCAGCAGTCTGACTGAAATTTGGATACAATAAAAGGCTAACCTGTCCGTTCTGTTCCCTTCCACATGTAGATATACTTCACATCTTTTGGAGCCGTAAGAATATTTACAAACTTTGGTGTTCTCTCAGAACTCAGTTGGAAAAAATAGGATACGAAAAAATCACATTCTCTTGGCAAACCATGATTCTAAATATAATTCCTAAATCTTTTAAGGGTATCCATCGCCACATCTGTGTTACGGCCTGCGCTCTTCTCAAATATTTTATAGCCAAGAATTGGGTCAATCCCTCAACAATAGCTTGGGAAAACTTTACATCAATAGCAATCAAATATATATCTGCACATAAGTTATGCAATAATAACTGCAATAATAACAAAAAAAAAGAATATTTTCAGAATTACTGATGTAGCCTTTTTGACCTAATCCAAACTAAATAATCTTCCACAATGTAGGTCACTAACACTGCATTCCAGGAAATCCTCCATCGGTATCATATCTGGCCCTATAGTCATTACACATTGTTATCATCACACTGTAACTTTTGATTTTACAAAGTATTTTGTTATATTATTTTGTTATCCTCTGGCATACATGGTGTAAATATGTTGTAAATATGGTATAAATAGTTGTACATGGTGTAAATAGTTGGTTTATATGGATATACCCTCCTTACCGCTTTTCTTTCTTCTTAAGACAGTCATATACTCCTCCTTCCAAGCCATTTTCCATTTGTATCTCTAGATGTTAACTTTAATAGGTTATTGGGGGTCTTTACTGCTTATATTATTCTCTAAGATGTAAGTTTCCCTGTAAGATAACTGCTGTTTTATAAATGCATAGTTTTTGTACTAACTGTTTTATATATATATATATATATATATATATATATATATATATATATATATATATATATATATATATATATATACCTATACTTTACTGCTTCATGTAATGACTTAGTTTTTCCTTTGTATGTTTGAAAAGTTTGTAAAATTCAATAAAAATATATTAAAAAAAAAAAAAAAAGAAATATAGAACTGTATCAACACAGTTTAGTTTCTCATTCTCAGTTTTCCACAGGTGCCTTATCCCTGTTAGATGCATTGCATTATTTGGCAACAACCCATGTGAAAACAATTTATTTATTCTCCCAATAATCTTGATTTGCCTGTATAAGCAGGGCTAAACCTACAGAATAATAGCATTCCAAGTGTTGTGATTGATTGTTTTTTAGGCTCTCTTGCCTCTTTCAACTGGGCTATTCTCATTAATAGGTCCATTCAGCAATCATACATACCTGACATCTGGACAAAAGCATATGTTCTCCCACTTCACAAAGGTGTTACATTACACCACAATAACTCTGACATCTCAAACCTGTGACCTATCGCCATTCTTTCCCCATCTCAAAAATGCTAGAGAAGTGCATTAATACTGAGCTCCTTGGTCACCTGGTCAAACACCAGCTCCTTTCCTCCACTCAACATGGCTTTAGGCCAGGACATAGCACTAATACTGCTCTAATCTCCTTCCTGGACGCAGTCAACAGAGCTCGCGATGATGGCTTCTTAGTCTCTGCACTCTTTCTTGATCTGTCAAAAGCATTTGACAGTTTCTCACTTCATTCTGCTTAGCAAACTCTCCAAGATTGTCCTCTCTCCCCCTCCCTTCACTGGTTTTCTAACTATCTAAGCAACAGGCAGCAATCTACCATTTGGCAGCTCTTCTCCTCCCCTTTCATCAGTACTAATACAGGGGTACCCCAGGGATCTATACTGGGTCCCCTTCTATTCAGTATATTCATCAATGACTTCCACACTTCTCTCACCACAATACCATTATCCAATACTCAGAAGATTCTGCTATTATCTGCTCCTCTATATCTGCCTCTGTACTACAGCAGCTAACCCAAGAAGCATTTATCTCAACTAAAACCTGGATGTGACAAAACCACCTTGCCCTCAACCGCAACAAAACTAAACTCTTAATATTTACCCCCGAAAAATTAAACCCAATTGACAAATCAAAATTCTCTGTTCACTCTCAAAATAATACTATTATTGAAGTTGTCCCTAGTATCAAATTGCTTGGTGTCATCATTGATGATAAAATAACCGTTGACCTTCATATCTATAGTAGCATTAAACAAACAAAAAACAAAATCTAGGAGTCCTTTATAGGCAAAACTACTTTCTCAGCTTCTCTGCTAAAAAGGCTCTCACCTTATCATTCCTGCTTCCAACTCTCTTATATGGTCCCCCCATCCGCACCAATATTCAATCCTCCCTAAAAACGAAACTTGCCTCATGCTGTAACAAAGTTGCCAAATTTGTTACAAATGCTAAATTCTCCACCCACCACTGCTCCTCTCTGCATCAACTAAATTGGCTTGAATTCCCCCACCACCTCACATAGCTACAACTAACCATTGTCCATAATCTCATCTACTACCCAGCAACCTGCCCATCCCTCTCCTCCATTCTGACCATATACAATGGACAACTTAGGTCTGAAAACAAAATGCTAGTGACTGTTCACACATCTAAGCTCTCAGCCAGCCAAATGCTGTGTTGTTTTATTGTGTCCAGGTTATGGAATAATTCCTCTACTTCAATCAGGACTATCAGTAATTCTGCCTTGTTTAAAATATCCCTTGTTCTTCACTTCTCCTCACACTGGATATGCGCCTGCACCCTGACAGACATCCTCAAAAACTGTCCCCCTGTCTGAATCATACCCTTCTCCACTCAATCTCTAGTCTATCTTCTCCTTCTCTCTACCACACTAAGTCTTTCTGCTGTCATTGTAGCCTGCATTATCCCTACCTTAGGCCTTCTGCCTCCTCCATTTTCCCCTTTAAGTTAATTTTTTCCCACTGCTAATACTATTACTTACTTCTTTACACTTATTCTGTTCCTATATTCAAATCATGACTGTAAAACAAGTTTTTTTTACTGTTGTTATCAAATGTTTTCCACATTATCATCAACATTAATCTTTGTGTATCTGGAGCATTTCTCCCGGGGCCTCCGCTGAAAATTGGCTTAGTTCCAAGTTGGACTTTCCCGGTTAACAAATGTTAAATAAATAAATAAAAATAAAAATAAAATACATTTGTGATTATTTTATTTTAATGTACTACCACTGTTATTATATACTCTGTATTGTTGTGTAAACTCTCCTGTATGTAATTAAATGTGGAGATTTTCTCCCTGGCCTCCACTGAAAATGGGCTCATCTCAGGCTCAGTGCACGTTGCCAGTAAACAAATGCAATAAATAAATAAATAAATAAATACAACCAGATGTAGATAAAAAGCAGGCAGAAACTGAATGTGCCAAAAAAAAAAAAAAAAAAAAACAAATAATATAAGGTGAAGGATCAGATGAGAATGCAAGAAATGTAGACAATGCATAAATATGGTGGCAAGTATAGAAAACTCCTGGAACAACCTCATGTTGAGCAGGAACAAATGCAGGAATGGTTAAGGAGAGGCGAATTTAAACCAAAAGATGAAAGGTTAATATTGGTGGCTCAAGATGGTACACTACATACTCATTGTTTTACAAAGCCCATTGAACATGTGGGAGAAACTGACAAATGTAGGTTTTGTAAAACAGAATTGGAAACAGTCACACACCTTGCTGCTGGTTGTGACATACTAATGGCAAAAAGACTGTAAACTGAAAGGCATAATAATGTGGCAAGACTGTTGGAGTGGGTATTGTGCAAACATTATGGTACTGAAGTAGCTGAAAAACACTGGAAACATAAACCTCAAAGCATCATAGAAAATGATGGAGTCTACACACATATGAGATCACCCATTACCAAAAGTTCAAAAGACAGATGCGAGGAAACCAGATATAATGGTCCATGAAAAGAAGACAAAAGTAGCATTGATCACTGAAATCGCCACACCCAGTAACTACAGTGTCTTGTGTACAGAGAGACACAGTCATAAAATACCAGGATTTGCATGCAGAAATGACAGCAATGTGGAGGAACGATACCCAGACAGTTCCAATAATAGTAGGAGCAATAGATCTTATAAAAAGGAATCTACAATCATATTTAGATATGTTACCAATACATGCAAATCCATATGAATTGCAGAAGGCATCATTACTCTGCACATTGTGAGTGCTGTGAAGCTCACCTTTGGCAAACATCAAAGATTGAAACAATACTAGTTTCATGACTTAAATCATACTTTGACTTAGGAATGGAGTCCATTCCCATCATGGTATGGGAAACTTGAAAGATTTGGAGAAATTATAAAGCTTGCTCTGATATGGTAAGGGGTTTAGTCTATGGGACTCCATTGTGTCATCCTGTTTACCAGCCTAGAGGTGCACTCATTATTGATGTAGAACAAGACACCTTCAACATTAGTCTCTGTCTGTGCACTTGATGGTCTAAATTACCTAGGACTGCCAGAGTACTCTCTGTGGTTTTAAATCTTGTCTCGATTATGCACAGATGTCTGTATTCTCCATGATGAAGAGAGCTTGGAGGGAGTGGAGCTCCTCATTTAGACTTTTGCCATTGAATGGTAACACCTTTAGGTTTCCTAGGATAGATTTTGCTATGTTTGGAAGATTTGTAAATTTGGCATTGCCTGAAAAAGG
>NC_056749.1:759778841-759841341 GCF_019279795.1 Protopterus annectens
TCTCGGTATATCGGGCATCGGTATTTTGGCTGTTCGGTATATTGTATTGATTCCATATATATATATATATACATATATATATGTGTGTGTGTGTGTGTGTGTGTGTGTGTGTGTGTGTGTGTGTGTGTCTGTGTGTGTGTATATCTGTGTGTGTGTGTGTGTGTGTGTGTGTGTGTGTGTGTGTGTGTGTGTGTGTGTGTGTGTGTGTGTGTGTGTGTGTCATCTAAAACTCATAATTATCTAATTGAAGGTGATCAAACACAAGTTCTCTAAATGTAGTTCATCTAACCCATCATAAAAAAAAATATATATGAAAAAAAGAAAAATAAAATTTCCAGAGGGCAAGCATACTACACACACCACTCTCACTAACTTATGCATGACAACTCCGTTGTTGCACTACTGTGGAAAAAAGTGAAAAAACACTCGCTCATACAGTGTAACACCCAGTGGTAAAGCAAACTGCAGTATCACTTAAAATCTCATATCAGCGATTAAAAAATCATACACTTATTATCTGAGTTATAACTGGTAAAGTGAACTGAAGAATATCATTAGAGCACATGTGATTAGATGAAGTGATAGTTACACTCATATACATAAATATATATATATTTATATATAAATCAATATATATATGCGTGTGTGTGTGTGTGTGTGTGTGTGTGTGTGTGTGTGTGTGTGTGTGTGTGTGTATATTTCTCTCTCTCTCTCTCTCTCTCTATATATATATATATATATATATGTGTGTATATAAACACTGAACCCAAAACATAGAAAGCTCAAAACACTGAAAACTCATTTGACTGAAACTCAAAACAGTGAAAATGCTATATGCCCTTTTCCTCAAGGTAGTGTGATCCTGGAGTTAGTATATATAGTTGGGGGGGTGTATATTTCATAAATTTTAAACCTTACACGTGGATACTTATAACTACAATGAATAACTGTTTGGAGAAAACAATATTTGCATAAATATTTACATATTATATTTACATAAATTATTTTGGGAGCTCTACTCCCCCCCCCCCCCATCTATACTAACTCCAGCATCGCACTACTGTGGGGAAAAGGGCATATCGCATTTTCAGTGTATTGAGTTTCAGTCAAATGTGTTTTCAGTGTTTTGAGCTTTCTATCTTATAGTGTCAATGAAATGAGTTTCTATCAAATGAGCTTTCTATCATTTGATAGGGACCCATATATATATATATATATATATATATATATATATATATATATATACAGTTTACAGTCAAAATGTTAACGTAGGTTCGACAAACATGGAAATGTCGAACAGTAGATGGCGGATTCCCATGTTGCTGAATGTTAAATTATTGATAGTTCATATCAGTGTATGCCACTATGAATTCGCTAATATGAGCTCAATATAATGAATAGAGATTGTGGTACAGTGTGGATTGGGACATTCATCCCTTTCCTCGCTGTAGTGTGGTCTCAGAGTTGGGATATATAGTTAACAGGCAGTGTAGGGGGTACAGACCACCACAGGGGGGTGCAGGGTGGCTTGCCCCCTAAAAAATGTGATTTGATGTGTAGCAATGATACTTACCTGAGCTCCTATACGGACATCACATTTGGTATTCGATGAAAATGTTGAATCTGCTGAATTCATTCATCAGATTCAACATTTTCACCTAATTAATATGCAGGGATTCAACCTTGCCATTCAATGTTTTGAACGGTATTTTTTTTTTCAATTTTCTAGATTTTGATAGTAAACGATATATATAGATATATACTTATATAGCTAGATATAGATATATATGTATATACACACAGGCCCACCTCACATGAATGAAAGGTCAAAATATTGAAATTCATTTGACTGACTCCACAATCATGAATCTTCAAAATACTGAAAACTCATTTGACTGAATTTCAGAATACTGAAAGCTTACCATGCTGAATTGCAAAACACAAAATATTAAGCCATAGATATGACGTGTGTTTCTCTTCAGCTGTGAATTGCTTAACATAACAAAACATGCACAGATCTCTGAATACCAAACATTTAATCACAAATAACATTAACATTCACAAAACCTAGGTTCACAGTACCAAATAAACCATGCAAATATCACCAACAATTCGTCTCGCCAAATGAAAACTATAAAAGAAAAAAATGCACACTTACAACACCAACTTCTCTTTCCAAAATTAAAAACTACTTACTTACCTTATTAACAGACCCTGATGATATAAAACCAAACTAGGTGGGGGGCTGAACCCCCCACTCACCCAAAAGTATATATACTAACTCCAGGCTTGCACTACAGTGGGGAAAAGGGCATATACCCTTTACTTAACTTATAGTACTGTACACACTGCCATTTTATATTTTGCAATTCAGCATTGTAAGCTTTCAGTATTCTGAAATTCAGTCAAATGAGTTTTAAGTATTTTGAACATTCGGGATTATGGAGTCAGTCAAATGAATTTCAGTATTTTGAGCTTTCAGTCATGAGAAGTAGACTCACACACACGCACACACATTTAAACATTCTTACTATTTTACATTCAAGCTAATTTGATTTGGCATTAATAAACAATTTATTTGTTTAATGCAGACATTCAACAGCTGCTATAATGGTATAAATGTAGTAATTCTGCTAAGAACATGAAACAATGTACTGCTTCCCTTTCACTAAAGAGAAGCCTTTTTATTTATGCCACTAATTAATCTATTTGCTTTAAGACACAACATGTTAGTAGTATTGGAAATGTTTACTATTATAACAAGGCTTGTCTTGTTTAATAAATAGATTAGACCACTCTAGATGGCATTTATTCTACTTTTACTTCCTTGCAAAGCATTCATAATTAACTCTACCTCTTGTGAATTCAGATCACTTTGCATGACAAAGTCTATTATTCTGTTTGCTTTTAGAGTCCTTTGTTACTTGTAATCTGCTATAATTAACATCTGCGTCACAAGACTGGATGTTGTCCTAAGTTACTTATTAATCTTAATGGCATTGTAAGCCTCTTTTAATTTCTTTTCACAATTAAAATAAACTATGGCACAAAATTAGCTTTTTGTGGGATTTTTGAAATTCTGAAGAATGCACCTGTAATCCTCAGAACAATGAAAATAAAGGGCTGAATTTCTCTGGCAGTTGGTATAGGGAATAACGGGCTGTTTCCATTGGTCTAGAGTTTAATGCCATCAGCCTCCATTGGCTAACGGTACATCTCTGGGTAAATCACTTAACCAGACAGTGCTAATGGGCTGAATCTGGAACTGATCATGTAGCCCAGGGTTTTACCCCCATAAATAGACACAATACCTAAATGAATTGGGAGAAACATGCTAATTCCAGGATTCCAATGTCCCAGATAATTTATCTTACTCCAATATACAGCAATCTCGCTTTTAGTATATAGATAATTAGATAGGTAGGTAGATAGCTATATAGATAGATAGATAGAGAGAGAGAGAGAGAGAGATAGATAGGTAAACAGATAGATAGATAGACAGATAGATATTTAAGTATCAGGAGTGGTTTTGGAGTCTGGAGGGGTGATATTGCTGCAAAAGACAGTGCAAAGGCTTAATAGCCAATTTAGAAATTTGCTTGTTTCTTCTTATTTTAAATCACAGTTTATTACTGAAAGTACCAGGCCTCGCAAAATTTAGTTTTATACTTCTGGTAGGGAGCTTGATTAGCTCCCTATGCCTTTGTCATATTTTCTATGCTTTGCATTCTATATTCTTTGTTGTTTATCATTTATTGGCAGGACATAGTTTCCAACCTTCTACATCCCTGAATTTATGCCTGAGTGTGTGCATCAGCATGGGTGTGTATGCATGTGTGCGTCTGTGCATCTGTGAATGTGTGCCAGTGTGTGTGTGTGTGTGTGTGTGTGTGTGATAAAATGTGATACTGTGTGAGAGTTTTTGGAATCTGGAGGGGTGACATTGCTGCAAAAGACAGTGTAAAGGCTTAATAGCCAATTTAGAAATTTGCTTGTTTCTTCTTATTTTAAATCACAGTTTATTACTGAAAGTACCAGGCCTCGCAAAATTTAGTTTTATACTTCTGGTAGGGAGCTTGATTAGCTCCCTATGCCTTTGTCATATTTTCTATGCTTTGCATTCTATATTCTTTGTTGTTTATCATTTATTGGCAGGACACAGTTTCCAACCTTCTACATCCCTGAATTTATGCCTGAGTGTGTGCATCAGCATGGGTGTGTATGCATGTGTGTGTCTGTGCATCTGTGAATGTGTGCCAGTGTGTGTGTGTGTGTGTGTGTGTGTGTGTGTGTGTGTGTGTCTGTGTGTGTGTGTGATAAAATGTGATACTGTGTGAGAGTTTTTGGAATCTGGAGGGGTGACATTGCTGCAAAAGACAGTGTAAAGGCTTAATAGCCAATTTAGAAATTTGCTTGTTTCTTCTTATTTTAAATCACAGTTTTACTAGTCCTCGCAAAATTTAGTTTTATACTTTTGATAGAGAGCTTGATTAGCTCCCTATGCCTTTGTCATATTTTCTATGCTTTGCATTCCATATTCTTTGTTGTTAATCATTTATTGGCAGGACGCAGTTTCCAACCTTCTACATCCCTGAATTTATGCCTGTATATACAAATGTGTACATCAGCATGGGTGTGCGTGCTTGTGTGCATGTGTGAATGTGTGTGTGTGTGTGTGTGTGTGTGTGTGTGTGTGTGTGTGTGTGTGTGTGTGTGTGTGTGTGTGTGTGTGTGTGTGTGTGTGTGATAAAATGTGATACTGTGTGAGTGAATAAAGATATTGATATATGTAGAGACTGTACTTGTTTGTGTATAACTATTTCCATATTAATGTTCACATTAGTATTATATTAAAAATCTGCTCCTTTCTGCTGAGCTACATGAAAAATTTATTTGTATAACAGCATTAAAATGTATATCATGATTTACTCAGTTATGTGTTTTTTCATAGTTCTCATCAAAGAGAATGTGGTTTCATATTAATTTAAAATTGTATTGTAGTATTACCCAAAGGTTCTGTTATAACCATTTTTCATGTTTCATTAGTATTGTTAATTGCCTTATTTGGCCTTCTAAGAGCAGTGACATGCACAGCCACATTTCCTATGAGAGTACTAGCTATTACCATCCCCGGTATATGCTCAGAATGTTAAACTTGCTGTAGACAGCTGTGTCCATGATTACCATACAGCTTCAGTTTTGCTGAGTGTTCTAGAAGTTCATTCCCTTGCAGGTTCCATAAGAACTGTAAAAAAAGGTCTTTATTACAGGACAACTTTAATTATTTATTTTGTACCAAACTTCCTTTTTGTCTTTACTTCAGTTGTTAGTGCATTTACACACACGCACACACACACACACACACACACACACACACACACACACACACACACACACACAAACACACACACACACACACACACACACACACACACACACACACACTCACACAGAGATGCACATGTGCATAAGTGCAGAGATGCACACACAGACATGCACAGACATATAGATACACACACACACACACACACACACACACACACACACACACACACACACACACACACACACACCTTTGTTTAAGTAGTAACACATAGTAGTCTGTCTTTTATGTTTTGTATAGCAAATGTACTCCATGGGTGGTATGTGGATCTGAGAAATGTTATTATTACAAAATAAAGCACACATTTTGTGTGCATTGCTATACAAATGTAAAGCCTGATTTCAAATAGTAAGAGTAATACTGCATTGACTAAGCTAGACACAGCAAAGTTACTTCACAATGCAATCAGTGCATCTATGGTGGTACATTCAAAGTATACTGTCCTATTACAGAAATTAATAGTATACAAGAGTGTTATCTTCCTATGGAATGCAGTGCTTTGTTCAAAACATGCTGCTCTGTTACAGTAATGAATAATATACAAGAGTGTTACCTCCCTCTGGAATTCAGTGCTTTGTTCAAAATGTGCTGTCCTATAACAGTAGTGAATAGTATACAATAGTGTTACCTCCTTCTGGAATGCAGTGCTTTGTTCAAAACATGCTATTGTATTGCAGTAATGAATAGTATACAAGAGTTGTTACCTCCCTCTGGAATGCAATGCTTTGTTGAAAACGTGCTGCCCGATTAAGGTAATGAATAGTTTACAAGAGTGTTACCTCCCTCCGGAATGCAGTTGTTTGTTCAAAATGTGCTGCCGTATTACAGTAATCAATAGTATACAAGAGTTGTACCTCCCTCTGGAATGCAGCGCTTTGTTGAAAATGTGCTGCCCTATTACAGTAATGAATAGTATACAAGAGTGTTGCCTCCCTCTGGAATGCAGTGCTTTGTTCAAAACGTGCTGCCCTTTTACTGTAATAAATAGTATACAAGAGTGCTACCTCCCTCTAGAATTAAGTACCTTGTTCAAAACGTTCTGCTGTATTACAGTAATGAATAGTATACAAGAGTGTTGCCTCCCTCTGGAATGCAGTTGTTTGTTCAAAATGTGCTGCCGTATTACAGTAATGAATAGTATACAAGAGTGTTGCCTCCCTCTGGAATGCAGTGCTTTGTTCAAAATGTGCTGCCCTTTTACTGTAATAAATAGTATACAAGAGTGCTGCCTCCCTCTGGAATGCAGTGTTTTGTTGAAAATGTGCTGCCCTATTGCAGTAATGAATAGTACACAAGAGTATTACCTCCCTCTGGAATGCAGTGCTTTGTTGAAAATGTGCTGCCCTATTACAGTAATGAATAACATACAAGAGTGTTGCCTCCCTCTGGAATGCAGTTGTTTGTTCAAAATGTGTTGCCATATTATGGTAATGAATAGTATACAAGAATGTTACCTCCCTCTGGAATGCAGTTCTTTGTTCAAAACGTGCTGCCCTATTACAGTAATGAATAGTATACAAGAGTGTTACCTCCCTCTGGAATGCAGTGCTTTGCAGTGTATAAAAGTGGTAAATCTTCCAAAAGTGTGGATAAAAATAATTAGTGAGTACCAAGAAATGCAAGTAAATCACTACTTTGTGTCATATAAAATATGCAGTAAAGCATTAAATAAAATGCTGTTTAGAAAAACATTTTCCCTATTATAGATAAAAAGTTAATAAATAAATAACACAAATGAATAAATGTAATATCCCGTTCTCCAGTACAGCTTGTTCTTCATTCAGAAATATTTTAACATACCTTGCAATAACTACACTAACATTGACAGTAACTGCATTCATAAAGGATAAAAAACTAGAACCATGAAAACCATGGGTGGTATTCGTAGTCTCACAGTTCACAGATGCATGAAGGGAATGTGCGAATCATTCCACGATACCTGCATTTAAATCAGCAAAGAATGTACAACCAGCAGTGCCGATTTAAGAAATTCTGATCCTTGTCTTAGAATGCCTGGTACACTTTCACGTATCTTATTTGGCATAAATGGATAAGAAATGAGTATAATCTTGTGCAGAAATATCAGAATGTGGATAAACTCTCGAATGCTGTCATTTGTTTTGTCAAAAGGCAGTGAGCATGAACCTTTATGGATCTCTTGAGATGTTGCACTGGATCGGGCTCAGCACTGTTGCCCTGCAGGTTGTCAAAACGTTTTAAGGCTTCTAGTCACTCTGATGGTGTCTATACAACACATTGTTAGAATGAAGAAAAACGTTTATAAGACTGGACAGGGGGAATATAAGACAGTTGTAAAAAGGTGAGAGAAATGAAAAAATTAAACAAGAGAGTTGTGCAGAAGGACAAGGCAGGGGATGCACTTTTTCTAATAAGGAAAGTTGGGGACGAAGAATCTCAGACTGCGTCAAAGAGAGGATTAGGGATTAGTTAAGATTTTTTTTATAACACAAAACTTAAACCACAGACAAGACAGACAGGTTCACTCTGTTGGGCTGACAGTGAAAGGTGGACACAACGCATTCAGATAGTAATAAGAGGAAAATGAAGAATGAATAAAACCAAGAAACCCGATTCACCCCAGTTCATAAGGCTTCAAATCACGATTGACTGGTGAATCATCACGATGTGTGCGGTGGTGCATGTAACGTGCGCGTTTGTGTGTGTGTGCGCTGTGTGTGTGTCGTGTGCGCTGTGTGTGTGTCTGTATGTGTGTGAATGCGCCAGCTCTGTGTGTGTGTGTGTGTGTGTGTGTTTATTGTGTGTGTGTTTGTGTGCGTGTGTGTGTGTGTGTGTGTGTGTGTGTGTGTGTGTGTGTGTGTGTGTGTGTGTGTGTGTGTGTGTGTGTGTGTGTGTGTGTGTGTGTGTGTGTGTGTGTGTGTGTGTGAGTGATAAAATGTGATACTGTGTGAGTGGATAAAGATACTGATCTATGTAGAGACTGTCCTTGTTTGTGTATAACTGTTTCCATATTAATGTTCACATTAGTATTATATTAAAGATCTGCTCTTTTCTGCTGAGCTGCATGAAAAAAATGATTTGTATAAAAGCATTAAAATGTATATCATGATTTACTCAGTTATATGTTTTTTTCATAGTTCTCATCAGACAGAATGTGGTTTCATATTAATTTAAAATGGTATTATAGTAAGTATTACTATAGTAAGTATTACCAAATGTTTTGTTATAACCATTTTCCATGTTTCGTTAGTATTGTTAATTACCTTATTTGGCCTTCTAAGAGCAGTGACATGCACAGCCACATTTCCCATAAGAGTACTAGTTATTACCATCCCCGGTATATGCTCAGAATGATAAACTTGCTGTAGACAGTTGTATCCATGATCGCTGTGCAACTTCAATTTTGCTGAGTGTTCTAGAAGTTCATTCCCTTGCAGTTCCATAAGAACGGTAAAAAAAGGTCTTTATTACAAGACACCTTTAATTATTTATTTTGTACCAAACTTCCTTTTGTCTTTACTTCAGTTGTTAGTGCATTTACACACACACACACACACACACACACACACACACACACACACACACACACACACACACACACACACACACACACACACACACACACACACACACACACACACACACACACACACACACTCACACAGACACATAAGTGCAGAGATGCACACACAGACATGCACAGACAGACACACACACACACACACACACACACACACACACACACACACACACACACACACACACACACACCTTTGTTTAAGTACTAACACATAGTAGTCTGTGTTTTATTGCTTTGTATAGCAAATGCACTCCATGGGTGTTATGTGAATCTGAGAAATGTTATTATTACAAAATAAAGCACACATTTTGTGTGCATTGCTATACAAATGTAAAGCCTGGTTTCAAATAGTAAGAGTAATACTGCATTGACTAAGCTAGACACAACAAAGTTACTTCACAATGTAATCAGTGCATCTTTGGTGGTACATTCAAAGTATGCTGCCCTATTACAGAAATGAATAGTATACAAGAATGTTACCTCCTTCTGGAATGCAGTGCTTTGTTGAAAATGGGCTTCCCTATTGCATTAATGAATAGTGCACACGAGTGTTACCTCCCTCTGGAATGCAGTGCTTTGTACAAAATGTGCTGCCCTATAACAGAAGTGAATAGTATACAAGAGTGTTACCTCCTTCTGGAATGCAGTGCTTTGCTCAAAACATGCTGTCATATTACAGTAATGAATAGTATACAAGAGTGTTACCTCCTTCTGGAATGCAGTGCTTTGTTGAAAATGTGATGCCCTATTACAGTAATGAATAGTATACAATAGTGTTACCTCCCTCTAGAATGCAGTGCTTTGTTCAAAACATGCTGCCCTATTACAGTAATAAATAGTATACAAGAATGTTAACTTCCTGTGAAATGCAGTACTTTGTTCAAAACGTGCTGCCCTATTACAATAATGAATAGTATGCAAGAGTGTTGTCTCCCCCGGGACTGCAGTGCTTTGTTCAAAACGTGCTGCCCTATTACAGCAATGAATAGTATACAAGAGTGTTACCTCCCTCTGGAATGCAGTGCTTTGTTCAAAACATGTTGCTGTATTACAGTAATGAATAGTATACAAGAGTGCTACCTCCTTCTGGAATGCAGTGCTTTGTTCAAAACATGCTGCTCTATTACAGCAATGAATAGTATACAAGAGTGTTACCTCCCTCTGGAATGCAGTGCTTTGTTCAAAACATGTTGCTGTATTACAGCAATGAATAGTATACAAAAGTATCACCTCCTTCTGGATTGCAGTACTTTGTTAAAAAAATGCTACCCTATTACAGTAATAAATAGTATACAAGAGTGTTACCTCCCTCCGGAATACAGTGCTTTGTTTAAAACGTGCTGCCGTATTGCAGTAATGAATAGTATGCAAGAGTGTTACCTCCCTCTGGAATGCAGTGCTTTGTTCAAAACGTGCTGCCCTATTACAATAGTGAATAGTATACAAGAGTGTTATCTCCCTCTGGAATGCAGTGCTTTGTTCAAAACATACTGCCCTATTACACTAATGAAAAGTATACAAGAGTGTTGGAATGCAGTGCTTTGTTCAAAACATGCTGCCCTGTTACAGTAATGAATAGTATACAAGACTGTTACCTCCCTCTGGAATGCAATGCTTTGCAGTGTATAAGTGAAAGTGGTACATCTTCCAAAAGTGTGGATAAAAATAATTAGTGAGTATTGAGAAATGCAAGTAAATCACTACTTTGTGTCATATTCAATATGCAGTAAAGCACTGTTAACTAAATTGCTGTTTAGAAAATCATTTTCCCTATTATAGTTTTCCCTATTATAGATAAAGAGTAAAAGTAAAAAAATTGTATAATAAATAAATAACATACAAATGAATAAATGTAATATGCCATTCTCCAGTACAGCTTGTTCTTCATTCAGAAATACTTTAACATACCTTGCAATAACCACACTAACATTGGCAGTATCTGCATTCATAAAGGATGAAATATTAGAGGCATGAAAACCACAGGTGGTATTCTTAGTCTCACGCTTCACAGATGCATAAAGGGAATGTGTGAATCATGCCACGATGCCTACATTTAAATAAGCCAAGTATGTACAAACAGCTGTGCCGATTTCAGAAATTCTGATCCTTGTCTTAGAATGCCTGGTACACTTTCACGTATCTTAATTGGCATAAATGGATGAGAAATGAGTATAATCTTGTGCAGAAATATCAGAATGTGTATAAACTCTCAAATGCTGTCATTTGTTTTGTCAAAAGGCAGTGAGCATGAACCTTTATGGATCTCTTGAGATCTTGCCCTGGGCTGGGCTCAGCACTGTTGGCCTGCAGCTTGTCAAAACGTTTTAAGGCTTCTAGTCACTCTGATGGTGTCTATACAATACATTGTCAGAGTGAAGAAAAGTGTTTACAAGACTGGAAAGTAGGAATATAAGACAGTTGTAAAAATTCGAGAGAAATGACAAGGGAAACATTAAAACAAGAGGGTTGTGCAGAAGGACAAGGGAAGGGATGGACATTTTCTAATAAGGAAAGTTGGGGACGAAGAATGTCAGAGTGTGTCAGAGAAAGGATTAGGGATTAGTTTAGAATTTTTTATGACACAAAACTTCAAACACAACCAAGACAGACAGGATCACTCTGCTGGGCTGACAGTGAAAGGTGGAGACAACGCATTCAGATAGTAGAAAGAGGAAAATAAAGAATGAAGAAAACCAAGAGCCCCGTTTCACCCCAGTTTATAAGGCTTCAAATACCCCCACCCCCACCCTGATTGATCTGGGTGGAATTACCTCACTGATGCATGCTATGTACCCACCGGAAGAGTGATTCTTATGTTCCTCAAAACCTCAGCATACCCTCTACCAAGTTTTGAAGTCCACTCTCCTGCTTCCTACGCTGCCTTGCAACATGTTACCCACAGAGGTGGAGCCACTTGCAACATATTACCCACAGAGGTGGAGCCACTTCTTTATGATCAGGTATACCTTAACTTCCAAAATATGCATTATTGACAAACTCCATCTTCTTCCATTTCACTGATTTACAATAAGAAAAAATAAAACTCAACAACTATATTTACTGATTGATATCTTAACATAGGTTAGTAATATACTAATAAACATAATACAAGATGCATGAAATAACACTAAAGAGGCATGTTAAGTTACATACTAATCTACAAAATATGTCCCTAGTGAGATGAAGACTATTGTCTTCATAGTTTGACATAGTGTGCTACTGATATTAGACTTGACATGCAATAGGACCTAGGAAAGACATGTTATGTTATAATCAAAGTACAAAAAATATAAGATTTCATATTTATCAAAGTTATTATTGGAATGATATCAAATAGAGTAGCATTCACACTTTTACAAGTTAAATCTGGATCACACATGACAGTCATTCTTTTAATGCAAGTTTAAATGCTATGTCTCCTTTAAAAAAATGGCAGTCTGCTTTATCTGAAACAACTCAGGCAAATCTTGAAAATATAACTACTTATCAGATGTTAAAGGCTCTGTTGTATCTTTGATTGAGCCTGATTATAATATAGATACAATGGTTGGTGGTTATTTATGTTTTAATTAGTTTAGAATGTTCTATATTGAAGCAAAGGTGAAAAACAAACACCATCAAATGCGGCCAGTATTTTAGTGCTTGCAAAAATCATTAAATGTTATTTTTTTAAATATAGAAGCTTTTTAGGGGTTAAAATACTTTGAAATAGTTTTTATTGTTTTTAAGGGTTTGGAAAGCTCCTCTTCTGGGGTCTGATGAACGTCAGTATTGCACGCCTTTATCCGGTGTTCCATTCATCCCGCAGCACCAGTTGTGCTCATCAAAAGGGCACACTGAGTGCTCGCATTCCACACCCAGTTTCAAGTCAGTGAGTCAGGCTTCTTACCCATTTAAAGTTTGAGAATAGGTTGAGATTGTTTTGGCCCCAAGACCTCTAATCATTCGCTTTACCATATAAAACTGTGTACTCCGAGCGCTAGCTATCCTAAGGGAAACTTTGGAGGGAACTAGCGACTAGGTGGTTTGATTAGTCTTTTGCCCCTATACCCAGGTCGGACAACCAATTTGCAAATCAGCACCATTACAGACCTCCACCAGTGTTTCCTCTGGCTTTGTCCAGCCCAGGCATAGTTCACCATTGAACATAATGAAGCAAAGGTGAAAAACGAGCACCCAAATATGCCACTAGTATTTTAGTGTCTGCAGAATCATTAAATGTTATTTTTTTAAATATAGATGCTTTTTAGGGGGTAAAATACTTTGAAATAGCTTTTATTGTTTTTTTAAGGGTTTGGAAAGGTTTGAGGGATTGATAAATATTGTAAAAGTGGCTTAGATTCACTCATGAATGTCACAAGTGGTTTTATTGCAATTATAACTGATAAACAGTTCATTTTCACACTGTTAACATAAAAGCTAGCTTAAAACAACTTAATCAGAGTTGGAAGCAATTTTGTGAGGCTTTGGGAGCTTTGAAAATTCTATAAAATGTCCAGATTATTTCTTCCTGTCTAAAAATAAGAGCTGACCTTTCAACTCATCCTTTGAACCTTTTGTTTTGATTCTGATCTTTGTTTACATTTTCAGTCCTGCTTTCTCAGCATATCCCAGCTTTGGTTGTGGGGGTTGGGGAGGGATGCTTACAGGAAGTTTCAATGGTCTTAGTCAAATTCCATCTCAAATTGTAGTTGTACTCAAAACAGTTTTCACTGAGTCATTCATTAGTTTCGCTTGTGCTTTTTATCCTCAAAGAAAAGTAGCCTTTCAGGAATTCTATGACCTCACCTTCTGCTACCTTGCAGGAAAGCATATAGGGTTGCTTTCCTTCACATGCCCAAAGGACATTTTTTTTTTTGGTATAAGATTTTGCAGGCCAAAAAATGCAAACACCCACAGCCATACAGACACAGAACTTTTTTTTTTGCCTAAATAAAAGCTTATTCTCATAGCATTTTTGTTGCTTATTCTGTTTCTTATAACATTTAGGTGTTTCAGATAAGAATAACTGTTTTATGCAATTATTACATAAAATATAGGAAATAATTTTGCTAAAAATAAAATGGGACATTTGCCATTTTTTTTTTTTTTTTGCAGGATACAACAACTGCCAAAGGAGGGAATGTCCTGAAGTGGGTGGTAACCCTAAAAGCATATGAGCAATGCAAAGCTAAAACATTAGTAAACAGAGTTTTCTGCTCATTTCATTTAGGATCATATCATAGGAGATTACTAGGCTATCGACCCAGAAGTCATTTTGAGCCTAGCCATTTCATCCCAATGTAATACTATGAAAATCTTAGTCAATACCCAAGTTTGCATTTAATGAAGACTATCATGTCCATAAGGGTTGTGTGTGCTATCACCAGTAGAAATGTATGGTGCCCCATCCACTTGTCCAGATTCCTCTTGAACAGTGTCATAGAGGTACTCTGTTCAAATTAATTGTTTGCCTGTTCCAAAGATGCAGCAATCACTGGGAGATAAATCTGTCCCTCCAGCATGTCCTATTTAAGTCACAGGCCATATTTAGGTCCCTGAAATGTGTAGCCCTAGTCCCATATGATTTATTGATATGCAGTAAGTTTATTAAGTTTGGACTTGGATGGCTCTGTAGGCCAGGTATACGTCCCCCCTAAGAAGTCTATATGACACTTAGTATAGTGACAGGGACTTTAGTCTATCTGTGTAAGGCACATGCTAGAGCCCCTTGATCTTCTTTCTTAGAAACCTTTGAGGGCTCTTCAATTGCTGCAGGTGCTTTGTACGGTACATACCAAACGGGGTGATATACTTAATTATGGGCCAGAGTAGTGCCAAGCATCACATCTGAAACTGGTCCATATTATATACAATTTCCTCAGCAGCTGCTGAGATCTAAGAAGTATAGGAGAAAAAAAGAGTAAGTTAGTGATTCTGAATGTGTGAACTGTGCCAAAATGTCATATTTATACCCGTTTGGTAAACACAGTTTAAGATATGACTGAATATTCTCCCATCTCATCCATCATTTTTTCATATACTCCATTCCTTATTAGGTAAACTACAGACTCTTGATGCAATCCAGTTCAGAAAAAAATCAAGGGCCTAAATTGTAAAAATTATACACATCCTCTCAATACCTTGTCCCACTTCTCAGTATCATAGAGGAGGCTACTGAGAGGCAAATGCAGCCTCACATATAGAACCTGAACAGACCCTCTTCTGTCAGACTTCTTACAATCTGTTACATATTTACAAGTCCAATGGTGTCATAAACACCAACTTAGGGATCTCAATATGTTTTGCAAAATAAACAGGACATGTTTTAGGGATCAGTACGTATCACAGAGAATACCATTTCTATGGCACCATCACACTTCTCTTACTCCATGCAAATGCAATTTGGACAAGCAGTTGGGTAACCACAAATCCCCCAGATTACCACCCCTGTTCTCATGGATGTGGGAATGTGTAAAAGTTCTAACACATCTGTGTTATGTGTATGTAAACTATGAGGGGTAAAAACTACCATGGGAATGTAAAGCTTGACTTCTTAAGATTCTCATAGATCAATAGCCTACTAAGTACTTATAAACTCATGAACCTAATATGTACTTGCAGGTTACAAAATGTTTGTACCACAGGGAACAAAACATAGGAAAGACAACTTTCATCATCAGAAGAATTACAACCTCATAGAAGTACTGAGAACATAAGAGAAACATCCTTTAGGAAAAGGGTGGACAAAATGTGAAATAGAACTAAGGAGTGGAACCAAGCAGTGGCTGACAGAAATGATGTTGGGTAGGAACTGCATCTTGTCTCAGTGTAAAAAAGAGTTAATGCCATGGTGGGACATGCTGGGACAAAGGCTAAGCACAATTCAATTGCCCATATCAGCAGTAGTGATGGTCTATCCATAGTCCAAACTTTAACAGAGGATGAGGGGTTATCTTCTTACTATAAGGGATGATGACTTTGATGCAGAAGAGGATGCTGCAGGCATCATCCTATCTGGTGTTGATACCAGTACTTTCAGACAGCTACAACATCCACACTCTGGCTAAGTTTAGGCTAGGTGTAGTTGGTGTGATATCCCTACATATATAAGTCTTACATGTTTCTTCATCAGGTCCTCCCTTAATATTAGGTATAGCACAACCTCTAAAGACACTGCATGGTAAGGATGGACATTATACATTTATGAAAAAATGCATTTTATTGTCATAGGTTGCTTTCTCAATATTTATCTTCACAGAATCTGCACCAGAAATAATTGCATGCTGTGCTGCACCACAGAAGGCAAATATTGACCACAGGATGGCTGCTGATGAAGGCAGAGGTACTCTCATTGCCATAAAACAGCCTCAGGACAGTGACACACAGTCTCAAAATGAATTGTCTGGGCTGCATTTCCACAGCAGGTGCATAACACTGTATAGAGTGACACACTCTGTCACATTTAGCATAATGAAGAAATGACATTGCAACAAGATGGATAACATCACATAGCTCAACACCTGCTTCTTGTGTACAGTCTGAACCCTTTGGTGTAGAGACTACTATTTCAGATGTAGCAGTATCCACTTTTACACCTTTATGTAGGGGTGCCAGGTAAAGGCATATTTTACAGTCTGCTCTGGAGACATGTTGGGCCTTGTCTGTCTATCAGCAGACATTCTGTGATATGGTTTAGGCCAAGGCTGCTGCCACTGAGATTCAGGTAGAGATGGTAAAGTGTACACAAGGAAGTTCATCAGTACAAGAAAATAGTGAAGACCAGGGATGATACCATTATGATCCGCAACACAGAATGGTTGCATATTTGCCATGCATGCTGGCCTCCATGCTCACATTAGTAAGGCCTGACCCACCCACACTCTGGATGTGGATGAGGGATTTTCTGTATGCATTGTGGATGAGTAGCCTAAGACAACTTGTATCTGAAAAAAGTGCTGGTGGCATTAATATAGGTTCCCAAGAGAAGATGGGAGCCAGGTATTGTCAAACTTCCACATCACATGCTAAAAACTTTCATCAAGTTTGTAGGTTCACAGCACTGTTTGGCCAATATCAAGAGGTTCCCAACATGGAGTAAATACCATTATCAGAGCAATTTAGCACCAAGTTCTCATACCAGCACTTGCTTGTGATCTATGGATCCATCACTAGCACTAGCACATTTAGGAATATTGTGTCTCACACATTACAAATCTAAGTTAATTTTGGCGATCAGTAATACTGAACTTACTCACCTAGGAGTCAGTTTTCAGATAGAACAAACACTACAGTAATCCCTTGTACCTGAAAGAAAGTAAACAGACAATAAGAGACAAAATGAATAAAAATGAAAAACACCAGCAACAATGACATACTTCATTATTGAAAAGCAACCACCTTTGTCTGAGCAGGTTAATACAAACTCAGTAAGTTAAATTACAGAGAAACACTCACATTATAGGCCTAAACATCTTTCATAATCCCTTTTACACTTCAATTTATGTGTGGCAGTACAACTAGCACATGGTCACTGACCACTATATAAATGATGACAGCTAACACCTCCTGAAAACAGATTTTTGTTTATGATATAAGGAAATATGTTTGCTTTACAACGTTTGTGGGCCATGCACCATAGAGCCAAGGAGAGGGGAGTCTCCCACTTTGTCCATACATCCCCATACCTCCCAACTGTCATTTATTATTTTTTCGTTTTCTGTGCCTGCCAACTGTCTGCAATGACATCAGCTCATCAGTTGAGCTTGCAGCGCATATTTCAAGTGTGTGTGTGTGTGTGTGTGTGTGGTGTGTGTGTGTGTGTGTGTGTGTGTGTGTGTGTGTTACTAAAACACCATTTGATGCAGAAATACTGATTAGTTTATCTTTTAATGTACTGTCATTTTCTATTGTTAGATTGATATTAAAACACATGGTGAGTCTGTACAGTTACTTCCTAGCATATGTTGAGGGCATAGCAGGGTGTAGAAGAGACTGTTATCATGGAAATGTTCTCTCTGAATAGCAGTTTTGTCATTGGTGCATGCATTTTGCTTCATTGCCTGCCTAAAAAAAAATGTTCAAACAATAAATTTAAAATTCAGTTGTGTGTGGAAGCAGACCTTTATGATGGAAATGTTCTGAATAGGGCAATTTTGTCATTATTGGTTAATGTATTTTTGTTTCATTGTCTACTGGAAAAATGTTTAAACAATAAATTTAAAATGTGCAATAACTTAAATCTAACAAGTGTGCTGTATTATACAAGGAATATAATTTAATACAATCAGGAAGGTGAATCAAGGAATGCATAAATGTATGCATGGCCCTAAAAACGTGTTTGAAAACAGCCCAAAGGAAAATGTGAAAGGCTCAAAATCATGGGCAAATTTTAAGCTTTACTCTTGTTACCAAAGCAATGGGTGAAGGTAAAACAGTTCACACCACATTATCTTGACCTGGCCAAGCCTTTTGACACAATCCCCTACTCAGGTGTAGTACAAAAGATGAATAATGTAGGAGCAAACACTTACATCGCCAGCTGCATTGCCAACTTGGTTCACAGGATGCAGGAGATCAAAACGGGGGAAGAGACCAGTTACCAGTGGAGTCCCCCCAGGGTTCGGTGCTGAGACTTTTTCTGTTTGGCATATACATCTCAAAAGTAAAAGGAACTAACAAAGAGCTTTGGCCAGCTAAGTTTGAGATGATTGCAAGCTAGAAGAAGTTATTGAATCCCCAAATGACTTAACCATCATGCAGGAAGGTTTGTCCCAAATAATAACTGGTGTCAAAATCATGACAATGTCCTCTGAGAACTGATCCAATTGTTTGGCATTTGGGAAATTGTGTGTAGAGTGACCTAACTTTTGGCCAACATGTGCCCAGAGTCATAAGAAAGCCTTTCTAAATTGATTGTGACTAGATCTAGAGATGTTGTTGTCCCACTTTACAAAGATCTCATCATGTCAATCATTTTGTATAATGCCCACTTTGCCATGTATCTGTCCAGCCCCATGCAACAATTGGAATGCCTTCAGGCATACCTTACTAAAAGTATACAAGTCCTAAACAATAGGTCTTGCATGGACCACCTCAAAGATTTATTACTATACTCAGTATCCTACAGAGTGCTTAGAGGTGACATGTCTGGCATACAAAGCATCCTCCGACATAATACAGATGGACCTACTGAACATCAGCAAGTCAAATGGCATCAGAAATACTCATTCCAGGTATCTAAACTGAATGTTGTGGAGAGATGGATATATATCACAGAGGCTACCACTGTTCTGGAATAGACTGTCCATAAAAATAAAGCAAAGCTCATCCATCCATATTCAAATTCAACTTGGATCTAAGAATGGGTAACAGAAAATGTACTCCAGGATTTCCCCTCATGCTACTAATAGATAGAGGCAGTTCCTAAATGCTGAATCCCTTACAGAGCTCCCTCAAATTATCTACGGTATGATCACAGTTGTTCTCACTAGGGCTAATATACAATTATCAGTCATGGGCATAGCTAAGACCAATCAGAAAATGTTAATTCAAGCACCAAAAGGGAATTGGCTAAGCTTAAAATGTCTTCCACGTGAACCTATGTTGTGGTACAAATAGTTATAAATAAATTACCCTTTTCAGTTCACTAAGTGCCCCTGTCACCCTCCAAGCCCCCCAGTCTATAACAGCTTCCGGCACCTATGTTTGCAGGCTATGCACCACTAGGCACAGCCTGTTAGGTACACCACATATATCAAGTATTATCATTGCAACATCTTACTAGTATGTATTAAATATCATGGTTAATAGTTATGGACTAGACACTCCCTCTTTGTTCATCTAGGCCTGTACCATACACATGCCTTCTTGAGTGGCTGCCATGCTACTGATGTTGGCTGACCATCATCACTAACATCACTGGTGGCACAAATGATAGCAAGACCTACACCACCTCTATTTGTGATAGGCTGAGGCAGTTGTGCCCCAGACTGATGCATGATCATGTTATATAGAATACAGATTGTGGTAAATGTCTTGCAGTTGTAGGCTCTTCCTAGAGGACCCTACAGACCCATCCAGCCAATGTACATGGGCATTGAGCCGCCTAAACACTCACCCAATGACTGCCTGTGTATGAGACTGGACAGTGTTTCAGTGCTCCTCAGCACCTCCCTGGTGGTTACAGACTGTAGTTACTAGCCAAGGATCATGTGGGTAGTCTATGTCACCTGGAAAACAAAACAGGGAGGGGACACATGACAAAATAGGGTAAGTAATACTATATACATCACTCCACACATGTAAAAATAACTATGGTTAGCAACATTACAATAATTTGAACTTACCAACTAACTAGCCATGCCTCCACCCCCCTGCACCACCTTAGTAATGGGTGCTAACCCTAACCCTAACACTGCCCTTTCCCCAACCTTAACCCTACACCTTAACTTAATAAAAACCTTCCTGTAACACTGCCACTAAACAAGAAATACAAACACACATGCTAACAACAATACATCTGCCCTCTTACCTAACCTTGATCCAAATCCTGACTACCACACACACACAGACACACAAACAATCTCTCACCTCCAGTCCCACTAACCATTCACAAAGAAAAAGTCCCACAACATTGCCAACATTCAGCTATCCATACCAACCATACAGATGTTCAATCAATTTGGGGGTGGAAGTAGCAACTCCTAGAAGTATCACTCAGGGTATTGAAATGTACAGTGAAAAGTGTTCAAAGCTGTTCCACAGTTGAGAAAGAAAACATGTTCCACACACGTTAAGGGAGTTTCCAATTTAAAAAGTAGAGCTTAGTGAAGAGCCACTGAAAAATAGGTGGATGTCTGGAAGAGATCTGGAAACAAGCAGAATGGGACTTATTAAAAAAGAAAGTATACTATACTGAGGCACATGAGGGAGAGGGAGCAAACCCAGGGAACTCATTTTGAAAGAGAAACAGTCTAGTAGATGGACTGAAGTCTTCAAAGAGCTTTGATGAAGACAAAAGCCTGAGTAGTGTCCCTACAAAGGAATAGGGCCATTATGCCCAAAAAAAAAAAGGATTGCTGGAGACTTACCCTACTGAAATTCCAAGAGAGTTGTCAGAAAGTCAAGACTGTGTGTAACATGTATTTATTTATTTATTTATTTATTTACTTATTTGTGAGAGAAATATATTTCTGATGTTTAGATGTCTAATCACGCCAGGCATTAAATAAACTGTCTTTCTGACTGGCTGTTACCTTTTTTTCTATAGGTTTATATTTTTTTCTGTAGCTATGATATGCATAGTGTGTCATTTCTTTACATTGGTTATCTTGGGATAGCCTCCTTGAATATACCTTCACTAAATAACAGACCTAACTTCCTCTGTCTTACCATCATTTCTTCTCCTCTATTCCAAAACATTTACAACTTAAACTAGTCTGCTTAATCATTTTTTACCTAGCACTATCTCCTTTCCTTCTGCTGCAGTATTCATCATAACATTTTATAGAGAATTGTAACTGCATATACATG
Source organism: Protopterus annectens (assembly GCF_019279795.1). Lineage (NCBI taxonomy): Eukaryota > Metazoa > Chordata > Ceratodontiformes > Protopteridae > Protopterus > Protopterus annectens. The sequence goes on from NC_056749.1 coordinate 759,800,297, forward strand.
ATAACTGTTCTACAAGTTTTATTATGAATGATTATAATGTTAAACTGTGTTTATAATGGTTATATTTTTTGTAACTATGCTTTGGAGCTTTTCTCCCTGGGCCTCTGCTGAAAAATGGATTTTGCTCAGTCAGACAATCCCGGTTAACAAATGTAAAATAAATAAATAAATAACAAATAAATGAACATAGTATTTAGAGAGAGAGAGGGAGAGTAATTAGGACTGTCCATAGAGATCCATGTGATATAACAGAAGTAAACAGGATATATTACTGTGCAGCTAAATTAATAACTGATAAAGTTCTACCACAAGAACACTGGGTACTAAGGGAAATGAAGGGGAGAAATCAAATACCATCATGGAAATATCGAATAGAAAAAACTATAAAGCAATTAAGGCAAGAAGTGTCACTGTTAGAAGAATATAGAAGAGGGAACAGATCAACAAAAATACTAAGAAAGATAGATGTGATAAAAGCAATGTGCAGTATTAGAACAGACTAGGATCTATCATGCACTATCGCAAATAACAAACTAAAAATCTCAGCACAGGTTGAAAAACTTAGAAGATACACAGATAAATAAAAAGGAAAAGTACAAAATAAACATTTTATTGATGACCCAAAAAAGTTTTATAGATAAATGGGAAACAAGGTAAAAGGAATTAAAAGGCCACCAAAAATGAAGAAATAGATACATTTTGGAGAAATATCTATGAAGATCCTGTGGGTCATGACAAAGATGAAAATGGATAGTAGAAGTAAAAGAAAGAATAATAAGTCTAAAGGTACAGGATATGAAATGGGATGAAGTAACAGCCAGAGAGATTGAAACAAAGTTAACAAAAGCCTCTAATTGGAAAACCCCAGACCCAGATGCGATACCTAACTTTTGGTTAAAAGTATTAACATCTATGCATGAAGATTTAACCATGACTAAGAACTATTTATATGCACACCCTGAACAGACACCAACCTGGCTAACAACAGGAAAAACAATGCTCCTATTTAAGATTGAATCTGCAAGCTACCCTAAAAAAATATAGACCAATAACTTGCCTTTCGATGACTTATAAACTATACATGGGAATTGATGTCAACAGAGTTTATAGTCATTTAGAAGAAAACTCAATTATGGCAGTGGAACGAAAGGGCGATAAAAGAAAGTCATATGAAACAAAGGATCATTTGTTAAATAAAGTCATAATGGAGAACTGTAAAAAGGGGAAGAATCGAAGTATGAAATTGACTACAAAAAAGCATTTGATAGTATCCCACATTCATGGATAAAAGACTGCTTAAAAATGTATAAGATACACCCTGCACTGATCGGCTACATTACTATGACCATGAAACAGTGGTAGACCACTTTGCAATTAAGCCATGATAAAGGACAAATTATTATCGCAGGGATAAAAATTCAAAGGGTATATTCGAGGGTGACTCTCTGTCACCACTGCTATTCTACCTTCCCCTTAACCCATTAAGCTGTCTACTTAACAGCTTAGGCCATGGCTGTTATTTGGCTCATATTAAACAACAAAGTGTAAAGACTTCTCATCTTCACTTTGTCAATGATTTAAAACTGTATAGCTCATCAGATGAGGAACTGAAAGTACAACTGCAAGCTGTCAAAACTTTTACAGAAGATATAAGAATGTACTTTGGTCTTGATAAATGTGCAAAAGCAACCTTTAAAGCAGGAAAACCACAGCACGAGGAAAACATCAGTTTGGGACAAGAATTTGATATAAAAGAAATTCAGCAAGAGGGAGTGTATAAATATTTGGGAATTGATGAAGGATCAACAATAAAACATGAACAAATGCAAATAAAACTTAGTAAGGAGTACTTTAGAAGACTTAAATTAATCCTGAAAACAGAGTTGACATCTAGGAACAAAATCCAAGGTATAAACCAGTTTGCTCTTCCTGTCCTAACTTACAGTTTTGAAGTGACTGACTGGCCCCAAAACATTTTGGATAGATTAGATAGGAAAACAAGAAAGATGCTTCATGTTCACCAAATAATTTATAAAAATCAGTGCATACCAAGTTTATATATTCCCCACTCTGAAGGAGGGATGGGCCACCTTGAAATTGATTACATGTATAAATCTGCAGTCATAGGACTCCACACATACCTACTGACCTCAGAAGACCCAAATGTAGTGAAAGTTTTGAAACATGAGGAGAATAAATCTAAGCTGATTTCTCTGCTTAATCTAGCAGAAGCATATCAGCGTCAAGCAGGAATGAAAATCAAACCAGAAGTAGATAAAAATCAGGCAGCAATGGAATGTGCCAATAAACAAAAGAAAGTATATAAACTGAAGGACCAGATTAGAAGACAAGAAATGTGGAAAATACATAAATATAGTTGCAAGTACAAAAACCTTCTGGAAGAACCTCATGTTGATCAGGAACGAACGCATGAATGGCAGAAATGGTTAAGGAGAGACGAATTCAAACCAAGAGATGAAAGGTTAATATTAGCATCCCAAGATAGTGGGTTATGTACATGCTGGTTTACAATGTCCATTGAACATGTGGGAGAAACAGACAAATGTAGGTTTTGTAAAACCGAATTGGAAACAGTCGCAAACCTTGTTGCTGGTTGTGACATACTAATGGCAGAAGGACGGTATACAGAAAGACATAATAATGTGGCAGGACTGCTCCACTGGGAATTGTGCAAACACTGTGGTACTGAAGTGGCTGAAAACTCTGGAAACATGAGACACAAAGCATCATGGAAAATGATGAAGTTTATATCACATGGCATCACCCATTACGAACAGTTCAAAAGACAGATACTAAAAAAACTGCTATAGTGGTACATGAAAAGAAGACAAATGTAGCATTGATCATTGAAATCATCATGATGAGTGACTACAGTGTCTTGCATACAGAGAGACACAGAGTCATAAAATATCAAGATATGCAGGCAGAAATGAGAACAATGTGGTACAAAGATACACATACAGTTCCAATAGTAGTAGGAGCAATGGGTCTTATAAAAAGAATCTACAGTCACTTTTAGATATGTTACTAATACATGTAATCCCACATGAATTGCAGAAAGAGTCTTTACTGGGCACATTACAGGTACTGTGAAGAACAGTTCTGGCTGACATCAAAGTTCGAAATAAAAAATGTATTTTAATTTGTGCGCTTCTATGCTGTGCTGGATCCAAAGTTTACTTAAGACACACAGTCTTGCTGTGCTGTTTACTGCTGAATCAGAGACACAGAGCTTTGCATGACTCCATCTGTAGTCTGTTTAAAGCACCAAGCCTTTCAAATTGCACACTGATAAAGAAATATATTTTGCAGCTATAAGCACAGTTACAGATAACTTATTTTAATAACAAACGACACATACTCTTTCTGTCAGATTGTAGCATATATTTGCAAAGTTTTCCTTCATTACAGATATGACTGATGACTTCTACATAATATGTCTCTTTCTCCCTCTCTCCCATAACTGAATTACTACAGTTTTATATAGAGTGCTAGTCACGCACATAGATTTTGTTATTTCCTCTTGGTATCTTTTCTGGCCTTCTGTGGGAAGTCACATAATGTCTGTTTTTAGGCTTTTCTATTGTCCTGTCACCAGTTCTGCTGATGTGAAAATGCACAAATGCACGCAAACAGAATAACAGAAGTATGCAAGGAAACATCTGTTCTGTTCCTATTGAAAAAACATCACGTATTGCTGAGTTTATAAAAAAGGATGTCTATTAATAGATATTTGTACTGCAAACATGAGAAAATCATGTAATACTTGCTTTCCAATATTGCTTTGTTAGGCTTTTTCTGATGCTGTGAAGAAAGCATGTCTGTTATACATATAGTATGAATGCCCATTTTACATTGCTAAACTCTATACATATATTCAAGCAAACTTTTTATTCTATGCTTTATCTTTCAGGATATTTACAACAGAATTAATTTCAGCCTTATATTCATAATGTCTAACATGAAACAATACTTATTTCATTTAATCGTACTTTGTCTTAGGAATGGGGTCCATTCCCATCATGGTATTAGAAACCCAGAAGATTTGGAAAAATTTTAAAAAATTCATACTTGTGATAGTTAAAATTTGACACCACATTTCAGCAAACATTAATGTACATATTCATCTTCGGTACCCTATTGACCACTGTAATCTCTTAATCTAACTCTTCAGCTTGCTGGTAAGGGCATTAAACTGATGAAACCTAGGTTAGCAGAGTGGCACAAAATGTGACAGAGTAATGTGGAGTAATGTGGAAGAAGGCAGTAAAATCCCAAGGTATTGCCATCAGCTGTGTACTTACATTCAGCCTTAGTTGCATTTGTTGCCCAGTGCCAGAAATTGTACAAATGCAGGGGTGGAAGATTAATGATGCAGAAGGGAGAAGATACATCATCAGGGTGAGATGAAGGAAGAGACAATGTAGATTATGACAGAAGAAGTATAATGGTGGCTTATAACAATATGTAGCCAACAGGTACACATAAAGTAGTGGACCAAAAACAGTCAGTAACACAGCTCATGACTGGATTAGAACCCCTGAAATTATTCAAAAATCTTTTTGCACACGTAAGCATTAGCTCTTCACACCATAAAGGAATTATTACTTCATGACATTAAAATAACACAATTGAAGCACATTGACAACTTAATGAAGCATGAGGGGTAAACCGAGAGAGAGAGAGAGAGAGAGAGATAGAGACAGATACAGGGAGGAATAGAAATAATAAGCTTTGTGCATCATGTAGGAACATCTGTATGATGTGTTCATCTTACATATTAAATCATAATCTGTCATGCTCTGTACAAGCAAGTACTTACTATAGGTACAAATAAAGGGTAGGAGAATTCAATAAACACAAATACCTAACCAGGATAAGGCTGGATTAATAAGTCTCCCTGTTGGGGCTGCAATGTTTTTGAAAATGATGTCCTGCTGCACTATTCCAGTGGTATGTTAGGGAATGTTATACATGGGGAGAGATGCAGACATTTGCAGTTAAATGTATGATAAGCACATAAAATGTCAAGAACTGATAAACTGATCTACAACTGTAATCAAACCAATGACACTATGCAAAAGGCTCTACTTCACAAGCACAAAAACCCACAATACCAAAGACGAGAAGGCCAAGATGAAAACTCTGAAATTTCATTTCAACTAACGACCATATAGCTGACATCTTACCAACTGTAAGTAACCAATCGACCAGCAAGGGGAATGTAACCTTTTCCCCACTGTAGTGTGATCCAGGAGTTGGTATATTTAGTTAGATGAGGTGTGCAGGGTGCAGACCCCCACATTGGGGGTATGGGGGGTGTAGATCCCACCTGGATGAGATGGAGATGGTCTGGTGTATTTTCCATCAGTTTTTGATCCAGTGGTTACTCACTGTTGGTAAGTTGTTGGCTATGTGGTCATTCATTGAAATGAAGTTTCAGAGTTTTTATCTTGATCTTCTTGTCTTTGGTATTGTGGGTTTTCATGCTTGTGAAGTAGACCCATGCAAAAACATCAGATTACAAAAAGGATAATTATCTCAAAACTCCACATAGGAAATTGTATTTTAATATATCCATCAGTCTAAGAACTGTTACATTAACTGTTCCACACTACTGCCTTTAGTCAGCCTTTACTCTGTATTCCCATATCACAGTGGATTTAAGCACATTTATGTGAATGTAAGTAGACCACTGCAGATTAAATGGAAGTCTTCATCTTTTGCAATAAGAAGATGAACAGTGTTTACTATCATTCAGCGCTACTGCGCAATCCCAAACTCCTCACAAATGCTGACAACGTAAAGTGAACACTTTTTCATGGTCCACTTCTGGCCACGTGTGCTGTGTGTAGATCAATTTCTGACTGGATTAAATGTGTGAAAATGGCATGGCTCAGACAGTGGTGAAAATGAGGTTGACAAGCAGAGGGCAGGACACAGGGGAAAAATACAGGAATTTGCAGGAGGGTCATGGAAGAGCACCATAGCTATCCAATTCTTCACAATATAAATGTGCAGTTGTACAAACAATTTCATGACTTTGCAAAGTCAACACACCACAGCAGTGATGGGTGACAACAATAGAATAATGTTTTATGACCAATTGTATAAAATCAGTTGCATCAAGATGAAACAGGTGTAGTAGAGAGTTATGTATGGGGCTTCATTTTGTTGTGGGACAAGCTTCCATTATTGGTGGGGTTGTTGAGAAAGGTCTGGTGCGTAGGCAGGGTAGATAAAGAACAATTTGTAGACATACAGGACATACAAAGACAGGGATGATGATGGACACAAAAGGTTGGTGGATACAATGACTGGGGATAGGTGGGGACATTAGAGACACAACATGTCTATCTTGAAAACAATGAGAATCTAGTCCCCACCTTCAGAACTGTCATCACTGTCTCCTGCAACAGCTCCCTGGGTCAATGTTGGACATGGTATCATCTTTGCAATGTGATGTAGGATGTTTTCACCCTACTGATACAGGCACTGAGGCCCCTCTTCATTATATTGTCTGCCAGACCTGTCAGCACCTGCTATGTGTCAAAATTGCTACCCCCCCACTACTACTGCTCCTGCACAGTAACATTGAACCAGCACCTTGGGCAGTGCTACCTGCCCCCCCAAAACTACTGTTCCTGTACAGTAACATTGCACCAGCACCTAGGGCAGTGCTAGTTGCCCCCCCACTACTACTGCTCCTGCACACTAACATTGCACTAGCACCTAGGGCAGTGCTGCCTGCCCCTACACTACTACTGCTCCTGCACAATAACATTGCACCAGCACCTTGGGCAGTGCGACCTGCCCCCCAATACTACTGCTCCTGCACAGTAACATTGCACCAGCACCTTGGGCAGTGCTACCTGTCCCCCCACTACTACTGCTCCTGCACAGTAACATTGCACCAGCACCTTGGCCAGTGCTACATGCCCCCCCCACCACTACTGCTCCTGCACAGTAACATTGCACCAGCACCTTGGGCAGTGCTACCTGCCCCCCCCACTACTACTGCTCCTGCGCAGTAACATTGCACCAGCACCTTGGGCAGTGTTACATGCCCCCCACTACTACTGCTCCTGCACAGTAACATTGCACCAGCACCTAGGGCAGTGCTACCTGACCCCCACTACTACTGCTCCTGCACAGTAACATTGCACCAGCACCTTGGGCAGGCAGTGCTACCTGACCCCCACTACTACTGCTCCTTCACAGTAGCATTGCACCAGCACCTAGGGCAGTGCTACCTACCCTCCCAATACTACTGCTCCTGCACAGTAGCATTGCACCAGCACCTAGGGCAGTGCTACCTGCCCCCCCCCATTACTACTGCTCCTGCACAGTAACATTTCACCAGCACCTAGGGCAGTGCTACCTGAAGCAGTTGGAGCAGGTAATGCAGGAACTGCGGAGACAACACTGACAGGTTTTACCCTAAAGTGCTGGAGAGGTGTGCTGCCATCTGTAGAAGTATGGGGGGGGCTAGTCGCAGTGGTCAGTCTACATCTATATTTTGATGATCATTAATTTTTCAGCACCAAGTATGCAAGTAGGAGATTGTTAATAAACTATACTCCCCCCCTCAAAAAAGAGAGAGAGAGAGAGAAAGAGAAAGGGTAGGGGAGATATACAAAAGAAATAATTAGATATGTGGCATGTCACAGTACTGTATTTTTCCCAATAAGTGTGGCTTGATAATATTATGGTAACTTATTATTGCACACCTTTATGACATCCGTATATGATGGAACAGTATTTATGTGTCATAAAATAAATGACTCTCACTGCTATGATATAAGAAACAACAGCCTTTATCTTCCTATGACAGATAGGAAATATGTATTCTAATTTAATAATTGCAATTATCATAATGTAATTCTTCCTGACATATTATTGCTGTTAATATTTTATAAATGCTATACCAGTAATAGTAAGAAATTGTTGCTCCTGAGTACTGAACCCACACACAGTTAAGCTGCCGTTCTCTTAGCCTAATGCAAGCAGCATGAGTGATCAGTGAAGGCATGGATGGTTGGGATGAAGGCTGAGGTTTGCCTGTTTAACATGCCAGTGTTTCAGGGAATGAAAATAATGTCCTGGGTCGAAGTAGTAACTGAGTCACACTTACCCCATGCCTCTCTGAGGTGAGCTTCTCTCTGCTGGTGCACCTCACAGTTTGTAGGTATTCCCTCTGCCACTGTACAGTACAAAAACAAAAGATACAATATGAAAGCATAATGGGTACCTGCACTGCCTGGCTAGATCATTAATGCCATATCAGAGACAGGTCATGGGTTGGTATACTTACACAAATGGGAGACGTTCACAGTGCTAATTTCAGCCTTCCATCAGTCTGGAGGTCCTGCTTGCACTTCTTAAGGTCACTATAGTGGTGACAACATTGTTTTCCAGTGCTGGATTGCCTGCTGCATTGGAAACAGCCTCAGCTAAGCTATTTCATGCCTCAGCCTTATAATGAGACCTGGTATAATGCCTCTGCAGCTGCCTATGGCTGTAGTACTTCACAAAGAGTGCCACAAATACCTTGGACTTTCAAAACCCCCACCATTGTGCTTTAAATTTAACAGCATTCTCTCTCTTACCAGCCATGTCTGCAAAAGTCATGCTAAAAATATGTCTGAATTGGCGCACAATTCAGATCTCATAAGTAAATGGATGTTTCCAAAAATGCACAGACTTGCCAAAACATTTGCACGATTAAAAGCAAAGCAGTTGGACTCCTTGGCAGACACACTGGTAAAATTTATATCACATAACAGTAGAAGTGTGAAACAAGGCAATGACCTTTGCATGTATGATAATCAACCCATTGACACAAGTTCCAGTGTTCAACAATGGAATGCTTAATGGCATGGCTTTTACTCCTTGCAGTTTGGAAGGAGAAAGAGGATTAATTGTGGCATATTGTGATGGTTGGTGTACAAAATGTTAAAATATTATTGCACCAGCTGGGAATCAAACCCAGGGGATAAAGCATGGGTAAATTGAAAGTTAGCTTATTAAAAGACATTGCCCCATGGAGAACTCACTTTTAAGCATAGAAATTTACAATCATGCTAATTTGGAAATTAATAGAGATACACTTCAGAGAGGCCTGTATGTGTGTGATTTTAATTAGTCCAGTGAATGAGTTGCTATGTAAAAGTCATTATTTCTGTTTATAGATGTATTTCAGATTAATGCAGCTGAATGAGTTGAGTAGTTCAACTCAAGGTATGTTACACATATACTTTGCAAGACATAAGTGTCTTAAAAACATAGTTTGGATATGTGATGAGTCATGATGATGATGATGATTATAACAAGATGATTGTGCCTATCATACATATGCAATTGAACTTTATTTTAAATGTCACCATTGTCATGTTTAAGAAATTGGATACATATTAGTTTGAAGTTATATGTGAATCATTAATTATATATGCTATATAGAAAAGATGAGTTATCAAAGCATCACTGATGCATTACTTGCAATAAACATGTTTAAAAGTATCACTTTTCTTTAATGCCGCAGTCCTAATCAAAATGTTTTGACAAATGGGATTCTTACACCAGATGTAAATGCTTATTTTAGTTGGAAATGAACACTTAATCAACTGTGTTCTTTATCTAAACTCACTGCACTTACACCATGTGTCACAGAAATAGGCATGTGTCAGGTAGGTATGTGACAATTGGTATTTCCCTACTCAGTACTGTGTAGAGTGCTGAGGAAATTGCACCATTGCCAGGAATGTTTGCATTACATAAGACAGACTAAACTCAATTTGTTTTCATTGTTTTCCTTATGCAGGTAACTGTGTTTTCATGCTATCAAGCAGAGAACAAACACAAATCAAAATGAAAAGATATATTGCCTATTGTGAATAATTGCAATGGGATATCTAAGTAGGATTCAAGCAATGTTTCATGTTTCTCATTTCTCTCATTTCACATCAGATATACATTGTACCAAACAGATATGTATGTGATAGGTGGAATTTCTCCACTAATGACTGTCCTGAGTGTTGGGGAAAGTGCACCAATTCCAGCTGTGCTTGTGCTGCATAAAGCAGCCTAAACTAAAATTTTCACATTTTTTCCTTAGGTGGTGAACCATGTTTGCTCACTGACAAGCAGACAGCAAGAGCCAATTAAAATGGCAACAAAAAAATACACATTGTGATTAATTGCAATGGGATCTCCAAACAGGAGTTGGACAATGCTCCATGTGCTTTATTTCTCTGAGTTCACTTCAGTTTCACCTTGTTCTGCAGAACTAGATGTCTGTCAGTTGCATTCCCTGCAGTAAGTAATATGCAGGCATATTTGGTTTACATAAGGCAGCCTAAATTAAATTATTAATTTTTTCCCTTAGGTGGTAAACCGTGTTTGCTTACTACTGTGCAGAGACCAAATGGAAATTGGGTTAGAAAATAAAAATATGATAGAGAAAACAACTATCAGTAAATGAAATGCAGTGAATGGGTGTATGTATCAAAACTCAGTGCAAGACGTGTATTCAAGTGACACATTCATCCTTCTCACATCTCCCTGCAACATCAGAAATGTACTTTGTGGAGCACTTTATCAGACTTGTAGTTAATGACAAATAACGTGGAAGTGGACAGGAAAAAACTCACATGTTGGTAGCGATTGTGACAGAAGTTAACAACAGCACAATGGTATGCCAAAATGTGATTAAATATGTATTCGGACCATCTTCTGTCAAATTATTATTTAAGTAGATTTGAACTAAGCCTCAGATATCCTTTTTCTCTAAGTTCACTGTGCTTATACCTTATGCAATGGAAAAAGTTAACATACAAGTGTCTTCTCTTCACTGAGTACCATCCAGAATGTTGATGACCACAGAATGCCACTGGGCTGGTCTGCTATAGACAAAGCAACCTAGATTAGATTTCTTGCTTTTTTACTTAAACCATGAAAGTGAATTTTGCACTGAAAAGTGGCATGCAAATGCAGAAGGCAATATTTATCAGAAACATTCAAATAGCTTTTTGGGAATAACAGTTTGAAGACAAGTTCAGAAATGAATCACTATGTATATGTAGCAATAAACACAGCTAGTATTGTATTACAGTGATACATTCAGCCATCTCACATCTCATTGCCACATCAGTACTCTCATTTATGTGTTAATATATCAGGACTTAGCTAATACCAAGGGAATGGAGAAGGGTACGGCGACCAGCAGAAATGCTTCCATTGTTCACACAGCACACACAATTAATATTAGCATAATTTCAAATGACTTATCTGTCTGTCAGTTTTAGTCAATATTGACCTTGCTTGAGTTTCCCACATCAACACATTCATACAACAAAATGAGTGTCGAGATTCAATATGAACTCCTTCAGCAAAATGATTTGGGAAAGGTTCTGATCTCTGCATCACCTGTACATTTTCCCTAAGCTCAATACCTTTACAGATTATGCCACAGAGATAGGAGTGTGATGACTTTTAATTTCTTGATCCACTTCTGTTCAGACTTAAAGCTTAACAATGTCAGTCTTGATTTCTCTGTTGATGGCAGTAAAAATACAATATGTCAGTTTTCACTTTGGGCAGTGAAATTCAGTGCAATGCTACTGACCACTGCCAGTCAATGGAGTGTGATGCCAAATGCTGTGCAAATGATACAAGGGGAAAAACTCTAGAACAAATATTTTAAATGCACATTTCACAGGAACCTGTATGGATTTGAATACTCAAACAAGGGTAGTGAGAACAATCATTTAAGAGTATTTCCCATAGTTGCCACAAACAAAGACATATATTAGCATGGATTAAACAAGCTTAGATGTAATGATACTGTGACATATTAAGTCACTTTGAAAGTGTAAGAGAAACAATTTATGAAAGTTGCCCTTTCTCATTTGACAGTAAATGTTTGGATGACTGGGATATTGCAAACAGTTAGGATACCCATGTACTCTCACAATATTAAACAAAGACTGCAAACTCTGCATCTGTATTCTTTTCTGTATGTTACCTCATTCCCTTATCTATTCTTTTAAATAGCAAGTCTATCTCTGTTTTACTGTCTTATGTTATCTTAACCAATGCTTAAAGTACTGCCTTGAATATTAGCAACATTTCTTATGAAGGGGAAGTAACTGTAGCCATTAAAGCCAGCATTTGAGTGTTAGGAGTGTCACTCTCCTAAATCACTCAGTGTACTTTCAGACTTTTTGGTAAGTCTCTTCTCCCTGACAGACACTCACTAGGTGTGCATCAAAGAGGGGAAAACTGTGAAATCTGATTTTTCCTGCAGTCAGAGTAATTATAAGCATATGCATGCCATTAGCAGGGAACACTTCTCGATGTTCATCCTTGCATTATTAGGGCATGTGCATATAATTGTGTAGGCCCTTACACCATGTTTACATTCCCTATATTTAGTGCAGTTTTTGATATTCAAGAATGATAGTGATTTAAAACCTCATTTCATTACTCACAGTGCTCACAAGGCTGACTCTGCACTATATGAAGGTAATTGTATAGTTAACTCCCTTGTATTATACTGGGGTGACTGTTTTGATCCAGAGAACTATATACTGCTAAAAAATACAACTTTTGCATAATTATCTAGTTCCTACACTGCTGTGTTGTCAAGGTACGCTCTATTTCGTACATAATTATTTTAGTTTAACATTAAAAGAAGAATTGCATTGATCACTGAAAAGCCTTTTCTTATATATTTTTTATCTTTTATACCTTTCTTTTGGCACAACGATGTCTGCATTACAAAAAATATGCCACAAAATGCTACAGCATTTTTTTAGTTTGTATTTAATTTGATATTTGTGCAGTTATTGCAGATGAGTGTGTTCTAACTTTTTAGGAAAGTCTCGCATTTTAACTTTTGTTACCAGAAAAAGAAAAATGTGTTCTGTTTGTGGATTTCTTCCTTACTAACCTTCACTGCAGTGGATATGGCAGTTATAATAGTTTTGTCTTACATTTCTGCTGCTACATTTTTAATTGTTATTGTTAATGCAAAAGTGTATAGCACTGTTAAAGTTGTGCTATTTGCATTACAGAAGTGTTATAGCTCATTGTTAATATTTGATTTTCAATATTTTTTTGGGTGGGAGGGATGTCCTAGGGTGGATTAACTTTTAAATTGCTGTGTACAAGTTGGATGCATGCAGTCTCACATAACTCATCTCAGGGCCATCCTGCTTTTGTATTATATACGTAATTATATGTGTCTCTTTTTTTGTTTCATCTCATACATGGATATGTCTCCCAAGAAGAAATCTGTACTCCACAAGCCACCATATTGTGATGCAGAACAGGAGAAAATTATCCAGGCCTTACTTTGCCATGGAGTTTTTCTGTTAGGGAGAGGAAGAGGTGACCAATCTGACTGAGACAGGATATGGCAGCAGGTAGTTGATGGTATTAATGATGTCAGAGGGTATTGAGAATTTACTGCCGGATACAACACCGGGCAGGTGACATGATAACCTCTGTCTACAGTGGCATGGCTATAATTGCCCAGAAAAAGGTGGCTACAGGTGGTGGTCCTGCTACTGAATCACCACTAACTAAAACAGTGGAGTTCTTATCCATTGTCAGAGATCCAGATAGCCTTACAGTGGGATCCTACAGAATTCTTCACTTTGGTGCAGTGTCACAAGCAGACTTTCCAGGTATACAACATGCAACTGTCATATTTTTGTATGTATATATCTTAGATATCCGACATATGCATTTTATATATATATATATATATATATATATATATATATATATATATATATATATATATATATATATAAAACAAAATACTTTGTGCTAAGGCTGAACAATGACACACACAATGTAGATAAACTTCTTTATATAAACAAGAGATATGAGTGATTTTGCAGTGTATATATATATATATATATATATATATATATATATATATATATATATATATATATATATATGGGTTACCTTCATTTCATCAAAAGCTCATTTGGCTGACACTTATTTGACTGAGACCAAATGACTGAAACTTCATTTCACTGACACTTCATTTCACTGACAGTTCATTTCACTGACAATTAGTACTGGCAGTGTCTAGAGCACTGTAAGGCAAGTAAAAGGAATATGTCTTTATCCCCACTGAAGTGTGACCCTGGAGTTAGTATATATAGTTCGGGGGGCGTGGGGGTATCCCCCCACTTACTTTCATGTTATAGTCTCTGCTTTTGGTTTTATATTGTTTAGTAAAACCAAAATAAGTGTGGAGCTGTGTATCCCACACCCCCCAGTGTGGGGCCTGTGCCCCCCACACTCCCCCCTAACTATATATAATACACAGTCAGTATGACTATGCCTACACATGACACAGAAACCTCTGATATAGGGCAGGTTGAGGGTGGCACAGTTGATCAGGCTAGTGTGGTTACTAGTTGCAGAACCAGTTGCTTCTCCTGGTAGCCATCATAAGGGTGTCCTGCCAGACAGGAAGTTGGTAGGGCTGCTCGGATACAGCCTACTCTCTACTCTCCTCCTGATGCTGGTGTGCTATTAGGTAGCTCCAGCCATATGTGTAGGGCCGCAGTGGAGGCGTAGACACATCCCACCAAGGCCTTGGAAGAGATAGTGCAGCTACTACATGTTGTGAATTCTGACATGAGTTACTCTGAACCATGTGGGACAACTCCTTTGACAGGATGAGCAATGCACTTGAGTGGGCAGTGTCTGTGATGGAACATCTGTTGGGGGAGGGTGGACATCCATGTGGCCAGAGAGCTTCTATATCTTGTGATGTTTGCAGATGTGGCCGTGGAAGATCCCACTCCTGTAGTGACACTATATGCACTGCTGCATCAGTGACTGCAGTGTCCATGCAGGCATGGTAGGCCATGGGGTCATGGCCATGGATGTATTCATGAGAAGAGCTTGTCCAAAAGGTATCACTCACATCCAGGTAGCGTCCCAAATTCTAGCCAGGTCCATGAAGGTAACAGTACTACTCCTGGAAGAGGTGATTGTCATGGTCAGAGGGTGACAGTGCTGAACCGACTACTCTACCATGTATGACTCACTCATGTACAAGATGCCATGGCATAATGTTAGCACATTGCTTGATTAGTTTTATGCAGACACACACACAGAAATAAAAGTCACTTGCCCATACCACTTCGCATACATGCTAACTATCTAAACAGTACTTTGCTGTTAAGAGCTATAAATCTCTTGTTACTGGGCCTGAACACTGTATACTGAGAGATACTTGTGTTTCTTACTTGCTCACACTCACTTTTTTTTGTTAGCATTGCCCTACTAGCCCCCCCCCCTTGGGGTAATGATAATGACTGTGCCCTGCCCTTTCAACATGTCTTTGTAACTTAACTTAGGGTTGCATATGTGTCTGATGCACATGTTGGATAGCTAATGCTTGCTTATTCACAAGCTTGTATTTATCATATGCATTGCAAAAGAAAAGTTGTTGATTTTTTGTTCATGGTAATTTCTGAATGCTTGCTTCTATAGCTGCTGATTCTCATTGTATTTCTGTTAATATTGTCATTACAGCATTGGAAACATTAGGTACTTCAATCTTGCTTCTTAATATAGTGATGCAAATGAGGGTATAATTGACCTGTTCCATGTTTTATTGATGATGATCAATTGAAATGCTTGACGCACAGTATTGTTTGTAATACAGAAGTGAATATAACAAAAATCTGACAGAGGAGATATTATTGACACCTCAGACAAATGCTCTGCTTAGAGACATGTACATATTTCCATACAAAATTAATCAGTTCTACATTTTTTTTAATGCAGGTATAAATTGTGTCCTTGCGGTTTGTCCCTGTCTGATCAAAACACAGCCATTACATGGTTAAGTAAAAGTTGTGGAGTCTGTCAGGCATCAGTATTCCTATTTGTATATGCACGGGACCTTAGGCTTTGACTTAGGTAGCAAGTGCAGGTGCTATCTTTTGCCTCTTAGCCAGAGCCAGGGCATAATGAGGATGCCTCCCTCTGCTAGCACCATCTGCAGCTGGTGGCTTTTCCCCAGACACCTCTTTTGTACTGACTGCTGCTGCTGCTGCTGGTCCTGCCTGTAGTCCTTGAAACTGTGTTCCAGCCCCTTGCTCTCCTTCTTGAAGCTGTTTCCTGAGTATTATATCACGTAACAAGGCATGGACTGCAAGTATATTAACTGAGGTGCCTGAATCATACTGCAGTGCACCTCCTGATGTACCTAGACACTGGAACCTTGATTTCAGCAGTCAAACCACACACCCTATAATATTACAAGTCTGAGCAAGGGCTTTGTTGTATCCTTGCTCAGTGGGGTTGTGTGGGTTTCCCATGGATGTTGTGAGTCAGAGCTCCAGTGCATAACCTACATGCCCCACTAGATGCCCTTGCTGAATATATGACAAGTGTTCCATATGCGTAAATGACGGAAACTGCTTGGGTTACCAATACAGACATTGTAGATGATCCCTTGGGCATTACACAAAGCCTAACAGTTTATAGAGTGGAAACCTTTTCTGTTCATATATCTTCTTTCTTTTTCCCCAGGTGGGATATTTTTCCTAGGTGTGTTCAATCTATGGCCCCCAACACTTCAGCGAAGTGTGCTATTGCACAGAATTCCTGCATGGTTTTGTCTTTTCTGTGGGATTCATGGTAAATAGATATGTTCCCTTGCATGTAGCAGCATTGCATTTAAAAACTGATTTAATGTTCTAGACAGTGTTGCCTTTGACTCCCCTAATATGTCCCCAGTAGGACGCTTAAAAGTACCAGTAGCTAGTATATTTAATAGTAAACATACCTTTCTTATCACTGGGATGGATCATCCATGATTTCCTTGGGACTTGAGGTGGGGGTGGCAAACATTGCATATTTCATCCAGTGTTTCCATGTCCATACTGTATTTCTGTTTAATGCAGACCATGCTAACTCAACTGGGGTATAAACCCCCTTCTTTTTCTTGCCTGAGGCCTGGCAGCTGCACCCTGAGTTAAAGACTGTTGCACAGAGCATAATAATAGCAGAAGCAACTCTTAAAATGTTTTCATTTTCTAAGTGCAACTGTGCCTACATTGAGTGCACGTGATTGCTTTATAGCTTCCTGAGTAGATCTGCCATGTTGGACTGGTTAATTATCATGAACTTCGGCTTATTATTCTCCCATTTCTATTTGTTTTGTGGCTCTACACATCATGTAGAGTTGCTTATTGAATACCAGATCATGTTGGTGACAGCGTGTAGCTGGTAATGAATCTGGCGTATGGTATGTACACTATGTGCAACACAATACATGTGCAACAGTAGCCCATTATGTATAGTATTCAATACTGTTCTGAGTCTCTATTTGAGAGACGCATCACTTATCAGTAAAAATGATTTGTGCATGACAAAATCTAAACTCCAAGTAGAACCCTTAGTATTTCCCAGCATTTTGGTATTTGGGTGATGCACGTGGAAGTAAAGAAGAGGTGAACTCCTAATGGTATAATCTTTGTGTGTGTGTGTGGGGGGGGGCAGGTTATGGTTGTGAGATTTAAGTTTATATCTTTATGATTACTGCTGTTAGTTTATGTTTTAGCTGAGAATGTTGTGGGAGGATACTATGTTAGAATCATTGTGCACTCTTGTGGGAGGAGAGGCTGGACTGTGCCCTTCTGAGCAGGGAATTTCTGGTTAAAGGCTTATAGTGCCTGCATATTCTAACTGTTTCTTACTGAAATTGGTACACCTTGTTTGCTGTAGCATAGACTAGATCCAGGCCTGCTGAATCTAGCTTTATTTGTATGCTTGTTGTTTGTTTATTTCCCTGAAACGCTAATTCCACCTAAAACGTGGCCTTTTAGCACTTCTGTGGATCCCTAGTGATATCTGCATTGCTTACTGTACTTATTTCCTTGTTTTACTTGAAAGAAAGTTACTGTTTGTCGTTTTGCATTTATGTTACCTGTATCACATTGCATTTAAGTTACCTGGCACTTGCTCACTAAAGTAATTGTATAAGTCACCTCTAAAAAATTAAAGCACTACACCCTCACAAACTCCCTTGAGTACCTTGTTCCCCATTGGCCCTTTTTCAATTATAAAGGAATTCCCAATACTATTCTAGCATGTCCAAAGGTCAGTTGTAAATCTCCTCTCCGGTCCAGCTGGTGAATCTGGGAATCTTGAGGCAATGTTACAACTGCCTCATGTACACAGACAACCCTCTCCTCCTCCCAACAAATTCCAACACATGTGAGAGATGCAAACATATAGCCAAATTGGAGGCTAAGCTCTCTCAACTCAGTACTGGCGTAACCAGTCAGGAGGAGAAGGAAACCACACTCACTACAATTCCAGTCTCACATAGACCTACCACGACAACAAACCAAACACATAAACACACGAAAACATACTCGGAGGCTCTAAATAAAAATCTGCCTAAGCAGCAGAGACCTCCAAAGCAGACACCCAAGCAACCGCTACCCCAAAACAAAACACGTGCAACACATAGCTCACAAAGCCAGTTTGCCGAAAAGTCACAGCCCTTAAGGCTAAAAAACACACCTGATACACTTGTAATAGGTGACTCTATCACAGGCACACTGATGTCCCGCTCACCAGGCTGAACAAGGAGAAGGTCACGGTGAGCTGCCTGTCGGGCGCTAGGATCCGCCACATAACACAAGCACTCAGGTCACTCCAAGGCAAGTACAAATATGACTCAGTCATTGTCCATGCTGGTGTGAATGACCTGAGACGTACCTCCCTGGACTACATGAAAAGAGACATAGAGGAGCTCTCTGAGCATGTAGCCCAGGCCGGTTAGACCCTGACCTTGAGTAGCATCTTAGAATGATGCCACAATATGAAGACAAGATGATCAATTTCAACAATTGGCTTAAGTGTTGGTGTCATTCAAAGGGGATCCAATGCCTGTCAGCCTGGGAGGACATGCTCGACAAGCCACGATGCTTCGCTAGGGACGGCTTGCACCTGTCACCCCTGGGCTTTTGGATATTGGCAAAGGCTCTTGCTACCCCCATAGTGCCTTTTTTAGGCAAGGCTCAAAAGACAAACCCACCTCCATAGGTATCACAAGGGATAAGAAACTGAGAGTAATTCTACTCAACACCAGAAGTCTAAACCTCAAGATGCACGCACTCGAAACTCTCCTTAGCATGGAGAACATCGATATCTGTGCAGTAACAGAAACCTGGTTCAAGGCTCGAGAGCACCCCAGCACTACCAGGTTATACCTCATACCATGCTTTTCGCCCCAAAACTTGGACCGAACCACAAAAGGGGGAGTATCAATATTCACAAAGATACCCACACCTCCAGGTTGGTGGCACAGCACGAAGCATCAGAGACTATCCATGTGCAACTAACTGTGGGTAAAACTGCCTTCCAGTTTATAGCCTGCTTCAGACCACCCTCCCAAACACAGGAACCCCACTTGGCCTTCCTGAGAATACTGGAAAATATGAAGGTCTCTCCAAACACCATTATATTGGGCGACTTCAACTACCCAAACATAGACTGGGAGCATTACTCTAGCTCCAACACCCTAGCCCAAAGGTTCCTAGAATTTATAAACTCAAATGCTATGGAACAACTTGTTACCACTCCCACAAGAGGGGAAAACATACTGGACCTGATCATCACCAACATGGGGACACTATGCTCCAGACCAGAAGTGTATCCCTCACTGGTAAGATCAGACCATAAACTAATCTCACTGGATATTCACATCCTGACCCCACCCCTGCCCAGAAAACCACAGTGAAAAATTTCTCTAAAGCAAATCACATGCCTCAAAACTGAGGCGAAATCCTTCAAAGCACCGGGCCTGTGGAAAATACGGCCCAGACCGCAGAATCCTTTATAAAGCATTCTATGAACACCTTCAGGAATGCATGGATCATGCAATCCCAAATAAAACCAAGACCCAATCCTCCAAAGGCAGATGTCCTGTCTGGTGGACCCCAGCCATAAACAAACTATACAATAGAAGGAGGAAGCTACTACATGATAGAGCAAAATCCCAAAAAGGGAAGGCATCTCTGATCAGTATTAGCAAAAAACTACGGGCACTCATAAAATCGTCTAAGGACAGCTTCGAGAGAAAAATTGCACGACACTAAGGATAATCACAAGGCTTTCTTTAGTTATGTTAGGAACCTGGGTGGGAATTCCCAGATATGCTCAGAATTAGTCCAAAATGACAAAAAATACACCGAGCCCACAAACATTGCCAACATCCTAGCTGACAGGTTCAGTGCAAACTTCTCCCCCCTCTCCCCACCAAAAGGACAAATATCTATCCCAACAGAGTGCTGCCCCCCTGACATCTCAGATGCTCAGGTAAGAGCTGCCCTCTCCAAAGAAAAAAACACAGCATCAATGGGACCAGATGGTGTCCCAGGCTGTGTCCTACATGAACTCCAAGAAGAGCTAAACCCAAACATAAAACTACATTTCAATCTTAGCCTTACTACAGGATATGTACCCAAAGAGTGGTGTACAGCAACAGTGGTCCTCTCCACAAAGGTGGTGAAAAAATATTTTGAGCTTTACTTGCTTACTTGCTTGGTGTGATGGATCTGCAGTGTTCTTAAGACACTCAGTCTTGCTGGCTGGATTCTGCTAAAATTCAAAGTCTGATTATATTTGTATTCACAGTCTGTTGCATACAGAAACTTGCAGAATATACACTGATGAGAGAATATACTTTGCAGCACTTGTCTTTAAGAGCAGTAACCAATAACTTTTATAATAAATAAAACTGGACAAACGTTGCAGCTTAAAAGTACTGTTCCAACTTTACTTCTCATATAGTACAGATGATGTGAGAGATATAACATTTACCTTGGGACTTGTGTCCCTACCAAACCTCTCTCACATAGCTGGATTTATACAGCTCTTTATATACAGTTTTAGTCCTGTAGAAACAATACTAAGCTTCCTTGTTTAACAATGTCTTGTAAGAGACCAGCTTTTCTGACAGTGTGAATATCCTGTAACAGTGTCCTGATGTCCATGTTGTCCTGTATTCTATTTGAATCTGTGTATAGAAACATGTGTTCTTATGTCAATGCTGATAAGCATATCCTGTTTTTTATGAAGAAAAACATATTTTTGAGAAAACACATTGTCAGAGATCAACTTTTCTGACAGTGTGAACATCCTGTATTTTATTTGGATCTTTGTATCTGTTCTTATGTCATATCCTGTTTTTCCATGCAGAAAAACATGTCATTGTTCTTTAAAAGCAGATTTTGCATTTTTGTTCTTGCATAACATCCTGTTTTGAGTCTGTAAGGAAGAATGTCCATTCAGCAGATTCCTTTTCAAGCCATGGTCATTTAGTATGACTGCTGATCACATATTACTTAAACTTTGTTTCTGCATTTAAGCAAGCCTTTTCTTTCAGCATATTTACAACATAATTAATTTCAGATTTATATTCATAAAATCTAACAATTCCCTCTGTTTTTAAACATACTCAAAACATTTTATATAGAAAATACATTAAGAAACAAACCTTTAGTTTGATACAACAAATCAAAATGCAATTTTACATAGTTAATACAATGATATTAAGTATTACTACCAAACTGAATGTATTTCAAACTTTTTCTTTTGCAGACCATTCTGTGAAAATATTTTTTATCAGTTATGAGCTGTGTCTGCTTTAACTTGATCAATTTACTCTTTTGCAATCACAGAATTTAATTTATGACTTAGAACTGTTTCATTAACTCTTTGCAGCTGTTAAATTAACTATGAGACAATAACTATGTGCTACTGCAAGCATTTATACACTACTGAAAACACACAATTTCAATGTCATTTTAACCATCACATTGTGTTCATGTCTCTGAACTGCTACAATGTATTCTGTACAGTATGTATTTACATAGACTGTTTGCTGTTCATGCATTTCAATTTACTAGGTATACTGGACCCACTTTTTATTAAATATGTTTTTTTCACACATATTCATTACTAGACATTAATTTCATTTGTACTGAATTCTTCTGCATTTGTACATACAATGACTATAAAGTACATTTAGTCTAATCTTACAAATTTAATAACATTAATATTAAGCAAAATCTTGGAAAATGTTTGTCTCTTTAGAAATATCTAGTGGAATTGACACCAAATGCATATGTCATGTTATTTTAAACTACATACTCAACAATTATTAAAAATATTCATGCTTTTTATACCAACATTGTTTTGCTAAAACTTATTAAAATAGTGACCATTCTTGCTCAATTTTTTTACATATCTTTTACTCTCTTTTGTATAGCTGTAATCAGTTTTAAGCCATCTCTTGTTTTTTTTAACTATCTCTTGTATAGCTTTACAGTTTAACAGGTTGTAAATACAATTTAATACTAAACAATACAATAATAACCATTATGATAGCTATTAACAACTTGTAAAATATCTTATCCTGTCAGGTTTAATCCAGTTTACCAGTATTTCTAATACACTAATACCTGTTTTCCCTCTACCTAAAGAGTATTGTCAAGAATGAATGAGATATTTTTTTTTTCCTGTAGCTTTATTTTAGACCCTTATTATTTATTTTATGTAGCTTTATTTCAGACCCTTGTCACAGTCTGTTTATACAGTCAGTGTAAAACTGAGAAAGTGCCCTCCTCTTATACAGTCAGTGTAAAACTGAGAAAGTACCCTCCCCTGTAGTACTTCAGCACTGTTTACCTGCCCTATGCTGTGAAAATAGAATGTATGTTAGCCTAACACTATGGTTATACATTTATTTTATTAAATTATGAACTTTTGTCTGATTTGATATTTTTTTATAAAGCTTTTGCTGTTTACTACCACTAGTAGGCATTTACATTCTCCTGCACAATTGATTTGAACTGTATATATACTATAGCCCATTTGCTGGCTGTACTTGATGCAACTGAGGTTTTTTTTTTTGTCCTTTTAACATTTACTTGCAAACAGATTATCAGTGACATCTATGCACAATTGTGGCATTTTATTACAATTACCAAATAGTGTTGCCTGTAAACATTTTAACAATTATGTTTTAATAACAATGATGCTTTACTCAAGCTACTTGCCTGGCAATCAGTCTTGTTGTTTATCTGATCTTTCCAACATTTCCTTTAACTATTCATTCAGTCTAGGAAGGTCTGAGCTCACATTTTATACTCTATAAACTATAATTAATTATTTTGGCATTTTTCCTTTAATGTGATTGTGTGTTGCATAACTATGCATTTATACAACATAAATAGACATTATTTTACAATTACCTTACATGGATTTTAGTATTTTTTATTTATTTATCTATTTAACTGTCCTGCCATTAATTTTACAAAAACTGTTTGAATAATACCATCTGTGATTTTCTTTTTAAAATTCAGAACTTTAACTGTTTGGTGTTACTATACAATTATAAAAAATTGTAAAAAAAACAAAATAGATATTAGTTTAACCAACAGATTTATATTTATATTATTTATATTTGCTGTTGTCTGTCTGTTATTCTTGTGTATTGTAACAGATGTACTCTAGATGAAAAGAACACACTGCATGTTTGTCTTGTATCTGTATATCTTTATACAAGCATGTCAGTCTTGTGACTTTAAATCTTTACTCCTATTAACTAGGTTCATTTAATTTTTATACACTAGAACAGTTTTGTTTACCTTTTGACTATGCTAATGAATGGCATTCATATGCTTTATTTTACTGTAGTACTGATAGATGTCTTGCTTTAACTGAATGAAAGTAAAACATTTAAGAATGATTTGTCCAGACATCAGATCCTACCATCCTATCATGTATGTTTAACCATTTTCAAAACATAAACATATTATAAAATATATTTCTTTTGCACAGATTAACTGTGTATGCAGGAAGTTCCCAGTCTCTGTCAGTTCAGATAATTTATTTCCTTTATCCTGCAACTTCTGTTGAATTTCCTGAAATGTTGCATGGTCTTTCTGACATTCTTTAGTAAGCTGTTCTGCTGAATTTGAAACTCCTATGCACTTTTGAAAAGATGTATGTATAACTTGTCTAAGCTTCCTGAACTCATTGTGTCTGTCTTTTTTTTACTACATTCCTTTGTAACAAAATGTACTAGGGTTTCTATCAGTAACTGATTTGACTCACATGTGGTGACAGGACATAACTGTTCAACATCAGAATGTAATGGAAACACTTTACCCTTAGTTAATTCTTCAGATCTGTCTTTACAGTCTATTTCTTTTGCAATATGATACAATATTTTTTTATGACATAATACACAAAATGCAGTTTTTGTTGAAGCACACAATAAACATTTGTCATATTTCACATGGTTTTCTTTGAGATACCAGCCAAACATTGTAATACATTTGCATAATGCCTTACTATCAACCTGCCCTAATAAGGTTTTACATTTACTAATGTGCTGTGTATACCAACATAGCATTTTTTTACATTTGCTTAAATTATGCATGAAAATATCCATACTTTTGAATCTAATATCCAAGACTGTTTAATATCCAAACTGTCGAATAGCAACCATACTAAAAAATGTGACGTAGAAAAAAGTCTTACCAGTGAGCAAGAAAACAGGTGATCAGGCTGTTGTTGCAGATGGCTGGAATTTTTTCAAAGTCACTTGAGAAGCTGGGAAAGCACAACAGGCAGTGGACTCTGATGGGCTAGTGGATATCCCCCTTTTCTTGAAGAATTTATGGCACTGCGAATTTCTTGAACTAGTCTCACTCCGGATTGTAGACGTCTAAAAAAACTTTACTACTGCAAGCTGCATAAACTGGAATACTTATGTTTAGGATTTACACATATGTACAAATGTTAGTTACTGCAATTTAACTGAAGTGACCCTCTGCAGGGCTTACCATCACTCCTCCTGTGTTTGAATGCAGATTGTAGGTTCAAATGCAGACTAGCTTGCCATTGAAAAATTATATGGTGCTAGTCACTCAGCTGCCTCGCCATTGAAAAAATATTATATGGCTCTTACTTGCTTCTTGCTTCTTGCCTGGACTAAAATTCAAAGTCTGATTATATTTGTATTCACAGTCTGTTGCATACAGAAACTTGCAGAATATACACTGATGAGAGAATATACTTTGCAGCACTTGTCTTTAAGAGCAGTAACCAATAACTTTTATAATAAATAAAACTGGACAAACGTTGCAGCTTAAAAGTACTGTTCCAACTTTACTTCTCATATAGTACAGATGATGTGAGAGATATAACATTTACCTTGGGACTTGTGTCCCTACCAAACCTCTCTCACATAGCTGGATTTATACAGCTCTTTATATACAGTTTTAGTCCTGTAGAAACAATACTAAGCTTCCTTGTTTAACAATGTCTTGTAAGAGACCAGCTTTTCTGACAGTGTGAATATCCTGTAACAGTGTCCTGATGTCCATGTTGTCCTGTATTCTATTTGAATCTGTGTATAGAAACATGTGTTCTTATGTCAATGCTGATAAGCATATCCTGTTTTATGAAGAAAAACATATTTTTGAGAAAACACATTGTCAGAGATCAACTTTTCTGACAGTGTGAACATCCTGTATTTTATTTGGATCTTTGTATCTGTTCTTATGTCATATCCTGTTTTTCCATGCAGAAAAACATGTCATTGTTCTTTAAAAGCAGATTTTGCATTTTTGTTCTTGCATAACATCCTGTTTTGAGTCTGTAAGGGAAGAATGTCCATTCAGCAGATTCCTTTTCCAAGCCATGGTCATTTAGTATGACTGCTGATCACATATTACTTAAACTTTGTTTCTGCATTTAAGCAAGCCTTTTCTTTCAGCATATTTACAACATAATTAATTTCAGATTTATATTCATAAAATCTAACAGGTGGTACCTCAACGGATCCTGGAAACTATTGCCTCATAAGCCTGACTAGCTTGCTCTGCAAAGCTATGGAAAGGATCATCATGGACCTCATAAATAAAGATATTGGGGACCTACAGACACTGGATCCTACCCAGTTTGGCTTTGTTAAGGGCAGATCCTGCCTCTTAAACCTGGTCGATTTCTTTGAAACAGTCACCAAGGCCATTGACGAGGGGAAGGTGGTCCACACAGCCTACCTGGACCTCGCAAAAGCCTTCGATACAATACCCCACTCGGGCATTATAGATAAGCTCATCAGCTTAAGTATAAACCCCTATGTCACTAGATGGGTTACAAACTGGCTCAAGGACAGAACCCACATGGTTAGAATTGCTGGAGCCATGTCAGACTCCAAACCAGTTACAAGTGGCATCCCACAAGGCTCAGTCCTGGGACCTCTCTTGTTCGGTATATATTTCGCAGTACAGGCCAACACGGAAGGACTGTGGCTGACCAAGACCATAATGACTGCAAACTGGGCGCCATAATCAACTCTCCAGCTGACACAAGCATCCTCCAAAAAGGCCTCATAGAAACAGACAACTGGTGCCAGAGCCATGGCCTCAAGCTAAACGCCAAAAGTGTATAGTCATCCCTTTGGCAAAAACAAGTGCCCACAAATTACCACATAGGTGGTAATCCATTAAGTACAGAAGAAGTCATTAGGGACCTGGGGACCCAAGTTGATAGCAATCTCTCATTTGACAACCACGTGGCCAAAGTGGTTAGAAAAACATTTTATATAGCCCACCTAATCATGAAGGGATTCACATCTAGATCAGGGGAGGCCATCATACCTCTTTAAACATCCCTCATCAGGCCCATAATTGAGTACAATGCCCCTTTTGGGATGTACCTTACCAGACACCTGCAGCAACTGGAAAGACCCCAAAAGTACCTCACCAAGAGGATCAAAGGGCTCTAACAGATGCCATATGATGCCTGGTTAAAGAAACTCCAGCTCTACTCAGTGGCATACCGCCTGCTCAGAGGCGATCTGTGCCTGACGTATAAAGCCATGTCCAACCCGGAATTAATGGACATGCTGCACCTCAGAAAATCCAAATCCCATCGAGCTACGTGCTCGAGACTTGAACCTCAGCACTGAAATAAATAGGACATGCTGGAGGGACAGATTCATAACCCAGAGGCTCCCTTCACTCTGGAATAAAATCCCAGTCCAGGTTAGGCAGAGTCCCACATTGACTCTCTTCAAGAGGAATCTTGATAAGTGGATGGGAGATCGTAGGTTTACCCCGGGTATCACTTCTGTGTCACTGTTAGACAGAGGCACAGTATACTAACCTCAAAAAAGGGCATAGCAAAATAAATTTAAAATGGGTGGCGAAAGCCAAACACACTCTGGCTTGGCTTATAAATGCCCTAGGGCAGATAGCCTAGTATGAACCTATGAACCTATGAACCTATTTGCATTTGGCAGTTTTGACCAGACGCCTTTCAGTGTGTTTAGTAAAATAGTTTAAATTTCATTACATTTCAAGGAAGAAGGTAGGGATCCCCAAAGTATCGGGGTCTAGAACTAAAACGTGATAGCTGCAGGAAGCAACCTGGTACAAGGAGTACAAAGAACAGAATGAGTGGGAGAGTGACCTACAGTTCTGTTGGTAGAGCTGCATAAAATGCATGCCTGTGAAAGAGGAGAATGGATTCAATTTAAGTAGATTGTAAGGAAGGAGCTCAGGAGCAAGTCTGGTTTTATTAGACAGGTAATCATTTGGCACTTGTTAAGGTCTAACAGCCATGATCATAGCTTAGAGGAAGAACTATTAACCAGCATCTGTGGATTAAACTTATTTGAAGGAACAATGTTTTTCTAAAAGGCAGCAGTAATAAGAGGGAGTCTATTCTCATACTGAACCTGCATAGGTTCATAGGTGTTTACTAAGCTAATGGCCATAAGCACACTTTTAAGCCAAGCCATGCATCCCTAATCTCTTTGAAGTTCTGATACCCTTGATAAGTGTAAGCATGGGCCTGGGAGATGAACCATTTACAGGTTGCCTGTGTCCATTAGAGTCATAGGTGCCAAACCAGGGATGAATTTCTGGTTTCCCATTCAATTGTCCAAGTTGCACTTGAATTGGATTAGGGAGGATGTCTGCTTTACATGGATGGGGAGCCTGTTCCAGAGACAGGGTAGTTTCTGGGATACACACCTATTTCTCCAGCAGGTCCTATTTATATCACACGCGAGGTTTAAGACTTTAGAATGGGCAATTCTAGTGCTGTTTGTTTTGTGGATATGCAGGAGGTCCATCAGAGTGGGGACTGACAGTGCCCTGTATGCTAGGCATAGATCTCCCCTCAAAAGCCTTTAGGAGACATAATACAGGGATAGAGCCTTGAGGTGGTCTGCATAGAACATTTTACTTACACTCTGTATTCTTTTAGTGAAGAACCTTTGTGGATGTTCTAATTGTTGGATACGCATACATTGTGGTTGTCCTTGCCTGGGAGGCCAACCGTACCCCAACTTTGGCTTTGGTAGATTTTATTTGTCCACTGAGTTGTTTGTTTAGTTTGATTAGAGTACTTTTGTCCTGCTGGGTGTTGCACCTCCTAGTTTTTGCCATGATTTTTTTCCTGCTGTTATACAGCCTATTGATTTTGTGATTCCACCAGGGTGGCTTGTTATCTGAGTTAGTTCTGTACTTCTTCCTGGTGGGTACAGCTGCCACTATGCTTGTACATGGCTTTTGTGAACAGTTCTGCATAAGCAGCAGTGTTCTCAGGGGTTATGGTGGGTTGAAACTTTGCCAGGTTCTCACTTAATAGCAGGACGTTAGCCTTAGAATAGTTTCTGACTATTCTAAGTTTAGCTGGGGGTCCAGGTTTTATTTTTACTTCAAAGGAGACCATTTTGTGGTCTGACCTTACCAGGGAAGACATTACAGTAGGGGGTGTGCATCAATCTCCCATGTTAGTGAGGACCAGATCCAGTATGGCTGCACTCCTAATTGGTGTATTGACTATCTGGTCCAGGGTGTTTGAATTTACAAAATCAAGGAATCTCTGTGCATGTACATTTTGTGTTGTATAAAATTCCCATTTAATAGTGGGGTAATTAAAGTCACCCATGAATATGGTGATGGGTTGGATGGTTAGTGTTTTTAATAAGTTTAAATACATGGTATGGGTTTCCTGTGTCATACAGGGGGACTTATAGTTTGGTATATATATATATATATATATATATATATATATATATATATATATATATATATAGTAGTACTGGATTTTACCTATGGTGATTTGAACATGGAGCAGCTCAAGTGCATTGTCTTGTTTTACCAGCCTTGAAGTATATTTATTTTTGATTTAAATAAAGACACCTCCACCTTTAGTCCCTGCCTTTGAAGTAGTTAGCCTAAATGTGTGAAAGGCATTCTAACCTTGCCCTGTTGGTGTGCTCTCCACAGCTTTAAACATTGTCTTAGTGACTGCACAGACATCAGCATTCTTTAGGGTAAAGAGAACTTCTAGGGGTGGAGTTTTTTGTTTAGACTCCTAGCAATGGGCAGTAATACCTTTAAATTTTCTTGGTTTTGATTTGCTACATCAGAAGAACTTTCAGGTTGGCATTGCCTAAAACAAGCACTATGGGGTAAGACAATGTTTTTGCTAATATTCAAAAACCTAGAGGGGAGAGATACAAACCATCCATGACAAAGCAGCAGGATCTGTTGACTATCTCCTTCCATGCTGACAAATATTGCACCCCCTTAGAATGACACCAGAAACTAAGCCAATTGTTAAAGTCAATCATCTTTTCTTTGTATTGTGGCATCATCCTTCGAGAAGGCAAAATGCTGCTCAATGCTAGGCTCATACCAGCCTGAGACAAATATTCTGAGAGCTTCATGATGTCTCTCTTCATATAGTCTAGGTAGGTACATCTCAGGTAATTTACTCCCACATGGCCTATGACTGAGTCATATTGGTAATTGTGGTTCAATGACCTGAATGCATGTGTAATGTGGTGTATCCTAGCCCCTGATAAGCAACTGACCATAACTTTCCCCTTACTCAGCCTGGTGAGAGGGACATCAGTGTGTCTTACGATGAAGTCTCCAATGACTAGAATGTTGGATTGTGTGGTAGCTAGCCTTATGGGCTTAGAGATAAAGGTTCCATGAAATGTAGTTCTATTTGTTGATGTGGGTGTTGTTCTGAAATAGTGCATTTGGAGCTGCTGAGGGTATTTATTATGTGTACTTTGTCTAGGAGGTCTTTGTGGTTCAGGAAGTTTACATGTAAGTGCCTCAACATATGTGTGTCAATGGATCTAGGACTACTCACTGAAAGAACATTTCACTGAAAGTCAAATGACCGCGCACAAACCACTGAAAGCTCAATTCACTGAAAACACAATTCACTGAAACACATTTCACTGAAAGTTATATATGGCCTTTTCCCCCACTGTAGTGCGACCTTGGAGTTAGTTTATATAGTAAGGGGGTGTGGGGGGGTAGCCGCCAGTGGCAGCTTGTACTATAGGACTGCAGGACTGCATACCCCCCCAAACCTGTGGAAAAGAAAGAAGAAAATTAGGAAAAAAAATCACTAGTCCCAGAACTCCACGCATGCATGCTTGGGAGTTCCTGGTTATCACAGAACTCCAGACTGCTGTGTTAGGCAGTCTGGATACAGGAGAAAGGCATCTCTGCCCTGCAGCCCCAGAAGTCTGTGCAGTGATGACCACACAGAAGAGAAGGAAACTGAACTGTGTTGTCCGCAGGCTGGAGCCTCCAGCCTATTCTCACAGAGCCAGCCAATCCAGAAACCAGTCATTAGCTTGCATGGGTGGGCTGAAACTGCAGAGAAGCTTGCTTTCACCTTTCAGGGGGAACGTCTGACTTATTAATGTGGAATGGAAGACTAGATTACCTACCAGGGAGCTTATGGAAGACTGGAGCAGGTACTGGTGTATGTGTAATGCCCCAGTTGCAATATAGTGGTGGGTAGAGAATACTCAGGCTTGAACCCTGTACCTTGGGTGCAGGTGGCAAGGGCCTGAATTCTCTACCCACCACCATTTGCAAAACAAATTTGCAGATGTTTGCCTCTTATTTGTTCTGTTCGTCATAAAATATGTGGTAGTGCTGTGGTGCACTGGTAGCATTGTTGCCTGACAGTTACAGGTTATCTGGTTTGGTTCTTGGCTGGGGTGCTTTTGGTGTGGAGTCTGCATGTCCTCCCATCTTACAAAGAACATGTGTGTGGAGTGTTTCTCCATGCTCTGCTGAAAATTGGCTTTTGTTCCAAGTCAGACTTTCCTGGTTAACAAAT
Organism: Protopterus annectens; assembly: GCF_019279795.1. Classification (NCBI taxonomy): domain Eukaryota; kingdom Metazoa; phylum Chordata; order Ceratodontiformes; family Protopteridae; genus Protopterus; species Protopterus annectens. The sequence continues at coordinate 759,831,563 of NC_056749.1, forward strand.
GTTAAATAAAAATAACAGTAATTTGAATTTCAGACTTCATATTCTTCAGAAAGTACATGGTAACACAAAACCTTTTATTCTAGCATTTTTCTAAGTTTATAACATGGGTATTTGAAATTTGTCCCTATTTTTGGGACTGTATTCCCCCATTATTGGCTTTGTCCAGGTGTTTTATGCTAAGAGGTTGACAGTTATGGTGAGAACTGAATTCACTAAATGGTAGCCATTTAAGTTTCAGTCTTCCTCTCTTTCACAAAACAGCTGATTTGGCATAGTGGTATGTTTCTCTGACTGTTTTGCACAGGGTCCCCTGGGTTTAAGACTTGGCAGTGAAATGTATGGTGGTAACACAGCATTTTATTCTAGCAACTTTCCAACATTATACAAGCAATGTTTAAAATGTATCCCTGTTTTTTTGAGCTGTTGTCCCCCCCTCCCATAAATGTTGGCTTTTTCCAGATTTCTTGTGCTGCAAAGTTCAGAGATACAGCTGAGTGTTGAGTAGATTTTACAAGGAGCTGAGAGCTGCAGGGGAACAAAAGTTTAGTGCTGCTTATGCTGAGTCTGCTGGCATTGTTAATTGCACAGCAGGTAGTGTACTTGCTTTTGATACAGAAGGCTGTGGGTTCTACTCCCACAGCAGGTAGATACATTGCTGATACTGTACTGTGTTTTAAAGGGGGTGGATGCTGCAGTCCTTTTTGGTGAAGATACCTAATAACTATGAACCTGTTATTAGTTTGTCATCCATTCCCTATTGCGATATTACTAGCTTATCATTTTTTTTAATGCAACATAAGCAATTCATTCCTCAAGGGCAACAGGCACTTTATTTGTAGATGAAACAATAACATATAAAGTTGTTTGCTAGCAGCAACCTCTTCTTTACTTACAGATTTCTTTAATGTGGAATTATTTAGATGACTTTTTCTTCTTCAGAGATTGTGCATATTTATTGATACTGCTGGACTGTAGAAGTTTGAGTAGACTTTTTTATGATGGAAATGTTCTGAATTGGGCAGTTTTGTCATTAATGGTGCATGCATTTTGTTTCATCGTTTACTGGAAAAATGTTCAAAATAAATTTAAAATGCTCTCTAACAAATGTACTGTATTGTACAAGGTACATAATTTAATACAATCAGGAAGGTGTATCAAAGAGCATGCGTATGTTTTGTGTTCAAGGTGCCTATGATTTGAAAACAGCCCAAAGTTAATCTTTATCTGCCACTGGCAAAATGTATTTTCTTTGAATGTGGGTTTCAATGCTGTTTCAATGAATGTGAGTTTCAAGGACAGAGAAGTTTTAATGCTAAGTCTATTTTCATTGTGAGACTACATTGCTTTGTTTAGCAGATATCTATTAGTTTGTGCTGTAAAATACAAAATAAAACTTTCAAATGAAATCCAAATCATCGCAGAAGTAAAGCAGTATGCACATTACAGTGTTTATGGCAAATGGGACAAACTAACCAAGGAATGGGACATTGGAATGGCCTCAGGGAGGAGTCTCCATTCAACCATGATTTTGTGAGGGGGGGAAGGGCAGCATACTCAAAGATGGCCCCAGCTGAACCATACCTCTCAACTGTCCAGATTTTTGCAGAATGAATAGATTTTTGTTTCTTATTTTTGGTTTGTTCCTCATAAAATGTGTGGTTTTCTGGCAAATCATTTAGAAATTAAGTCATTAAATAATTACAGACATTGAGTTTCAGATGTCATAACCTTCAGAAATATGCATGCTAAAGCAAGACCTGTTATTCTATTAACTGTCTTAGATTTATACAAGAGAAATTTTTAGCACTGTTTGTATGTTCTCCCAATATATTTGGCCTTGTCCAGTTTTCCTGCATTAAGAGGTTTAGATGTACCTGCAAATAAATCACTTTATAGAATTAGGAATATCCAGACCTCTCAACTGTCCCCAATTTTGGCTCAAAATGTTGCTCTCCCCCTAATACTCCCTCTGCAAAATGGCAATTTTGGAAGAAAATATGGAGGGTTTATAATTATAAATAGCTGTAGTGATCACAGTTATAGATTACTTTTATTTCAGAAATGCATGTAGATTCTCTTATTTTGTCAGCTGCTCAAGTTAACAGTTCTAATATTAAAAAGGTGTCTCTTCTTTGACAGGTTCCCAGCTGTATTGTGTGGCAATTTTATATTTTTGAATCACATTTTTGGTCTGCTTTTCATAACATTGTGGTTTTCTGGCAAATTAGTGGCAAATCATTAAAGACTGAAGTTAGAAAATAATGGCAGACATTTGAGTTTCAGATTTCATACCCTGCAGAAAATTAATACTAATGCAAGAGCTACTACTTTCTATGTTTATAAGAGCAGTATTTAAAAATTGTCCTTATTTTTGGGCCTGTGTCCCACTTCTATGTATGGCTTTGCCCAGATTTCTTGCTCTGAGATTGTGAGGTATGAGTGTCAGAGGCATCACTGTCAGCCAGAGACATTTCAAACTGTGATATATGTGTTGCACCCCACTCCCCATTGTAGTGGCTCTGGATGTCTCCAAGCAAGGCAATGAGCAGTTATGCAGTGTAAGTGTGCAGAGTATTCCCCCATCCAAGGTAGACCACAAGTACGACCATGGCTTTTCATCTGTCTTTGATTTTGGAGAATGTTCTGTTTTTTTGTCATATTTTTATACTGTTGATTTATGCTTCATATTATTCAGAAAATGCATGCTGTTGCAGTGCCCTGTTGCTCTCTGTTTAAGCAGTAATGCTTTAATGACCATCAGGTAAGCTTGATGGAGATTATAAGATGCAAGTCAGCTTTAATAAGCATACTTTTAAAGAATTACCAACACTGAAAGCCTTTTCATTGTTGCCATGCAGAGAATATTTACATAACAACACTACATACACTACAACCTTTGAGAGATGCACTTATATAACCAAACTGGAAGCAAAGCTTTCTTCACCCAAGACTGGACTAGACAGTCAAGAGGATAAGGTAAACACTTGCACCACACCACACTCATCACATAGTCCCTCAAAACCTACACCACCAAACCACACACACAGAAACACAAAATACACACCTACATTCGTGGAGGCTCTCAAAAAAAATCTACCCAAGCAACAGGGACCTCCAAAACAGAAATGTAAGCAACCTCCACCCCCCCAACACAACCCAAATGACGCATAGCCCACAAACTCAGTGTGCCACTCAACCACAGCTCATAAGGCATAACAACGTACCTAACACTCTAGTCATAGGTGACTCTATAGTCAGGCACACTGATGTTCCACTCACCAGGCTAAACATGGAAATAGTCGCTGTCAACTGCCTGTCAGGTGCCAGGATCTGCCACATAATGCATGCACTCAGGTCACTCCACAGCAAGTACAAATATGACTCTGTCATTGTCCATGTTGGTGTGAATGACCTGAGACATACCTTTCTGGAGTACATGAAAAGAGACATGGAGGAGCTTTCTGATCTTCTTACCAAGGCAGGTATGACCCTAGCCCTGAATAGCATCCTGCCATCACCCAGAATGATACCACAGTACATGGACAAAATGATTGACTTCAATAATTGGCTAAGCTTCTGGTGTCTTTCTAAGGGGATCCAGTATCTGTCTGCCTGGGATGACATGATTGACAAACCATGATGCTTTGCCAGAGATGGCCTGCACCTGTCGACCTTGGGATTCTGGATACTGGCTAAGGTTCTAGCCACACATATAGTGCCATTTTTAGGCAAGATTCAAATGACAAATTCACCACTGTAAACGGTACAAGCAAGCAAAATCTGAGGGTAATGCTACTCAATGCTAGAAGTCTAAACCTCAAAATGCACTCACTCGAGGCACTCCTTAAAATGGAGAACATCGGCATCTGTGCAGTGACAGAGAAATGGTTCAAGGCTCCAGAGAGCACCCCTGCATTACCAGGCTATAATTCATACCACTTCTTTTGGCCACCTATCTTGGACCGAAGCACTAAAGGCAGAGGCGTGTCAATATTCATTAAGGATATCCACACCTCCAGGCTAGTTGCTCAGCATAATGCATCTGAGATTATCCAAGTGCAACTAACTCTGGGCAAGACTGCAATGCAAATTGTAGTTTGCTACAGACCCCCCACCATGCCCCAGGATTCCTACTCCTCATTTCTTGATACAATGGAAAATATTAGGGTACAACCTAACACCCTAATAATGGGTGATTTGAACTACCCCACCATTAACTGGGAAAACTACTCATGTACCAACTCTTTTGCTCAACTTTTTCTGGAATTCATAAATTCTAATGCCTTGGATCAACTTATCCACACCCCCACCAGGGGCAGCAATAGCCTAGACCTGGTCATTACCAACATGGGCAACTGATGTTCCACACCAGAGGTCAATTCCTCATTGGTCAGATCTGACCACAAGCAAATCACTCTAGACATCCACATCCCAGCCCCACGCCCCATTAGAGAAATCACCGTAAAAAAATTCTCCAAAGCCAACTTCATGCTTATTAAGACAGAAGTGGCAAACTTCAGGACACTCATGCTGATGGACAGTAAAGATATAAGCACTTACACAAGTGCATGGATTGTGCAATCCCTAACAGAACCAAGATGCTATCCTCCAAAAAAAGGAAGCCAATCTATTGGTCCCCAGCTGTAAACAAACTCTACAATAGAAGAAAGAAACTGTTGCAAAAAAGAGTAAAATACCATGATTGGAGGATTGGTCAGCTTCAGTAAGAAGCTGAGATCCTTCAAAGCTAGTTACAAAAACAAAATCACCACGGATTCTAAAGACAACCACAAAGAATTCTATAGCTATGTCAAGAATCTCAATGACAACACTCAGATCTGCTCTGAGTTACAGCACAATGGCACTAAATATACAGAACCAAGTGATACTGCCAACATCCTGGCAGATAGGTTCAGTGCTAACTTTACCCCTCTCTCATCCCCTAAAGGGCTCATCTCTATACCGTAAGAATGCAAAGTACCTGTAATCACGGCTGCCCAGGTAAAAAACACACTCTCCAAAGCCAAGAACACAGCATCCATGGGACCTGACAACATCCCAGGCTGCATTCTACATGAACTATAGAATGAACTGACACCTCACCTAAGTACCATGTTCAGTCATAGCCTCACCTCAGGCTTTGTGTCCACTGACTGGCACACAGCAACGGTTATCCCACTCCACAAAGGGGGAGCCATCACGGAACCTGGGAACTACCGCCCCATTAGCCTGACGAGCCAGGTCTGCAAGACTATGGAGCGTATCATCATGGAACTTATAAACAATGACAGTGGTTATCTCCAAGCTCTGGACCCTACCCAGTTCAGGTTTGTAAAAGGCAGATCATGTCAACTAAACCTGATAGACTTCTTTGAAGCGGTCACCAATGCTGTAGATGAGGGTAAGGTTGTATACACAGCCTATCTAGGTCTTGCCAAGGCTTTTGACACCATACCCCACTCTGGAATTATAGACAGACTCACTAAACTAGGTATAAATCCCTATGTCACAAGTTGGTTTGCCAACTGGCTCACTGACCGAACACACACTGTGAAAGTAGCAGACTCTAAATCCAACTTCAGACCAGTGACAAGTGGAGTACCACAGGGTTCAGTCCTAGGTCCTCTCCTGTTTGGTATCTACTACTCTGAAGTATAGACTAACACAGAAGGTCTTTGGCTAACAAATTTTGCAGATGACTGCAAACTCGGAGCCATAATCAAATCTCCTAACGATGTGGACATCCTACAAAAGGGCCTCACTGAGACAGATGCCTGGTGACAAAGTCATGCCCTAAAGCTCAATGCCAAAAAGTGCATTGTCATCCCTTTTGGTAAAAACTCTGTACCCATGAACTATCACATTGGCGGTAGTCTACTTAACACCGAAAGTGTGATAAGAGACCTTGGGACACAGGTGGACAGTAGTCTCTCCCTTGATAATCACATCATCACAGTAGTCAAGAAATCCTTCTACATGGCACACCTCATCACAAAAGGTTTCTCATCCAGGAAAAAAGAGGTCATTATTCCCCTCTACTCATCACTCATTAGACCCATTATAGAGTACAACGCCCCTTTTGGTATGTACCTCACAAGACATCTACAACAACTGGAAAGGCCACAGAAATACCTCACAAAGAGGATTACCTGCCTCAAACAGATGCCCTATGCAGACCATCTCAAAAAACTCCAGCTTTACTCTGTCGCATATCGCCTACTCAGAGGCGATGTCTGCCTAACATACAAAGCTATGTCAAACCCAGAGTTGTTGGACATGCTCTATGTAAAGAAATCCCGATCCCTCCAAGCTACACGCTCTAGGGACCTAAACCGTGTCACCATAATAAACAGAACATGTTGGAGGGATAGATTCCTGTCTCAGAGACTTCCCATACTCTGGAACAAACTACCTATCTATATCAAACAAAGCTCCTCATTAGCACTCTTCAAGAAAAATCTTGATGACTGGATGGGAAAGAGGAAATTCACCCTGGGGATCACTTCTGTGGCTCTGCTTGACAGGGGTACAGGAAAATAATTTTCTTGGGTGGCAAAAGCCAGGGTACCATTTGGCTAGGCTTATATAGGCCCTAGGGCCAATAGCTTAGTATCTACCTATGAACCTATGAACTAGATAACTTATAAGCCTTAGGTATTGAAATGTATATGACAGTATTTACAATAAAGGACAGGATTACAGTATTTTCAGAAGCTCATTATATTTGTTAGAGACTTGCAGTCATCTTTGCAGGCTTGACCTGTAAACTAATCAGAATGCCAATCTATCATGTGTGGTCGATAACTTGTGCAGTAATCCTTTAAGCAATTTATCTTGAGCTTGTTTCTTGTTTGCTGTTCATTTTTTACATTTATCATATCTTCCCCATGAAACAAGTAGATAGGTGTTGTCAGGCAGCAGTTCTTTTTTGGATAAGAAACATTTGTACAAGTGGGGGTATCACACAGAGATTGCTACTTTCAGCATGTTACTTGGACATTTTATAAAGCTGAATATAAATTATAATTAGAACTGCAGTGCAAGGAGAAGTGGTTTGTGTTGAGTGCTGCTTGCTTTATTTTTTATACTTGATTTTGACTGGCATTCTCGTAATGTATTTAAAAAGTAATTTATTTTTCCATCTAGATATTAAATAAGTTGCCATGTAGCCAATGCATTGAAATATTTTTTTCTTCTACACTTCATTTTGTCTTGATTGGACTTTCGTAATGATGATTTGGCACTCAGGGCAGCGTATTTAATTAAAGTTCCAGTTGCTGTGGTTTTGAGCATAGCCCCACCCCTTTCTAGTTTGTCACACCCCTCCCCATTGGCCCCACCCATTCAGCAGTCTCCTGCAGGCCCCCTTTCATTTGGAGTCACCAGCCGCCACTGGTAGCTCCCCACATAGTTTGGATATATATTATGTTCAGAAAAGAGTAATTTATTGGAATTGCAAGGATCCATGTATATAGTTCAAAGTATTTAAAATAGGTGGGGGGTTACTCCCCCCCCACAACCCCCAATGTGGGGGTGGTGCCCCCCACACCTCCCCTTACTATATATATATATATATATATATATATATATATATATATATATATATATATATATCTACTAACTCCAGGGTCGCACTACAGTGGGGAAAAGGCCATATATAACTTTCAGTGAAATGTGTTTCAGTGAATTGTGTTTTCTGTGAATTGAGCTTTCAGTGAATTGTGCACAGTCAAATGTGTTTCAGTGAAATGTGCTTTCAGTGAATAGTCCTAGACCCATGTCAATATGTCTGCTTTGAATTGTGTGTGATGGGTGCAGCATGTGAACTACTGATAACCTTACTGACATTAGGAATAACTGTTTTCCAAATACTGCACCACCTTTGATGGTCAAGAAATGAGAAGGAATCCTGGTCCAGACAAGAAGTTTGTTAATTTTTGCTTTTGTCATGTCCATGTGATGCTGCCATTTTAATGGTTGATCCAAATATGTGCTGGATTCCAGAATGCATTAATGATGTCATTAGTATTAGAAGGATCTATCATTTTTCCCAAGTGCTTGGTGTACATGCTGTTTCTGAAGCCCAAACAACATAATGTTATTATTAATAATACTGGTAATAGTTTTTGTTATTATTATTGTTATTGTTATTTGTAGTTAAAGTTAAGTTGAGAGTATCTTAGCCAGGCATCAAGATGCAATAGATCTGATTTTAGAAATGTTTTAGCTATTGAAAGTGAGGAACCTGATCTATAAATAACCACATTGTTTACATACAATATTATTGTAAGAGTAGGGAGGTCATCCTGACATCTGTTAAAGAAAATAGAGGAAAACTAAAGGAGAGAAGACTGGTGTTTGATAAATTTCTTTAATTATGATGGCTTTGTCTGAGAGACATGATCCTACCTTGGTCTGGAAGTCTGTTAAAAAGAATGGTTTTAAACCAACCTTCTACTTTGTTATAAATTATGTTTTGCTGACAGGAAACAGAAGAGTAGGTTGCAGTCCATCAGTTCAAATATATTGGTGAAGACTACACATACATCACCTGATAGATTACTTATAACCTCACTGATTAATATTTATTTTATTTAACATTTGTTTTCTGGGAAAGTCTGACTTGGAATGAGTCAATTGTCAGTGGAGTCTTGGGGAGAAATGCACCAGGTGCACGTCTTTGTAATGTGGAAGAAAACTGAAGGACCCAAAGAATGTAAGGAGGACATGCAGACTTCACACAGAAGGCACCCCAGCTGAGAATTGAATGAATGAACCGCTTGCTCTGAGGTGACAATGCAAACCACTGCACCACTGCGCCATCCAAATGTAATATGTCACTGAAAACACCCCAAATGTCAGTCATAGCACTTCTTCCATTGCAGAAATAATCATGCAGTATGTTCAATTTATATGTAGATATATGTGTGCGTGTGTGTGTGTGTGTGTGTGTGTGTGTGTGTGTGTGTGTACATCTATATATATCGTATATATATATATATATATATATATACATATATATATATATATGGATCTACCTTAGTAGATCGACATGTTAAAAGAGCGAACACGATTAACTGACGCCAGAAGATCGCAAGTCACTTCACCGACGCCAGAAGATCGACAAGGCAGAAGACCGACGGAGGAAGACACCGACGCGGAGAACACTGTGATGGTGAAAGAATGTGTAAGTATGCGGTAGTGACGGACGATAGGGTGCGAGTAAGGTAAGTGTGCGATGTTGGTGGTCTGTAGGGGTAGGGGTGGGATAAGTGAGTTAGGGTTAGGCCGGGTTAGGTGAGTGCGATAGTGACGGACCTTAGGGTAAGGGTTTGGGTTAGGGTTGTAGATAGTTGTGTATGTGTGGGTTAGTGTTCGTTTGTAAGGATTTTGGTGTGCTTGTGTTGTGTGTGTGGGTTTTGGATAGGGGATTTGTTGTTTGTTTTGGTGGTGTGTGTGTGTTGGGATGTGTGCGATGTGCCTTTGTGCACTGTCTTCTCTTCTGGCGCTGATTTTGCGTCTTATAGATCTTATAGGCGTCGGGTTAAAATAACGTGCATTTGGTCGATCTACTAAGGTAGATCCATATATATATATATATATATATATATATATATATATATATATATATATGTATATATATATATATATATATATATATATATATACATATATATATATATATATATATATAGTTCTCTTACATTGTTGAAGTTTTACAGCTTCGAACATGATATGGTCGAATGGTCGAAACCATATGTTCTAAGTTGTAAAACGTC
>NC_056749.1:759846341-759905237 GCF_019279795.1 Protopterus annectens
ATCACTCAATGAGTTGCCAACTAGCTTACTAACAGAACCCACACTGTAAAAGTAGACAACTTTAAATCCAGCTCCAGACAAGTGACAAGTGGAGTACCTCAGGGTTCAGTCCTGGGACTGCTCATGTTTGGCATCTACTTCTCTGAAGTACAGGCCAACACTAGGGGACTCTGGCTAACAAAGTTTGCAGATGACTGCAAACTGGGAGCCATTATTGAATCCCCAAATGATGTGGATAGTCTACAAAAGTGTCTTACAAAAATAGATGCTTGGTGCCAGAGCCATGGGCTCAAGCTGAATGCCAAGAAATATATAGTTATCTCCTTTGGGAAAAAAACATGTACCCGTGAATTACCACATAGGTGGCAGTGTACTAAACACTGAAAGTGTGAGAAGAGACTTAGGGACACAGGTGGACAGAGGTCTCACCTTCAATAACCACATCACCACAACAGTCAGGAAATCCTTCTATGAGGCACACCTCATGACTAAGGGCTTTTCATCCAGAAAAAAGGAGGTCATTGTCCAACTGTACACATCCATCATTAGACCCATTATAGAATACAACACCCCATTTGGTATGTACCTCTCAAGAAATCTGCAACAACTGGAAAGGCCACAGAAATACCTCACTAAAGAATCACAGGCCTAAAGCAGATGCCCTATGCTGACCGCCTTAAAAAACTCCAGCTATTCTCTGTCACATATCGTCTACTCAGAGGCGATCTCTGCTTAACATACAAGGCCATGTCAAACCCAGAGCTATTGGACATGCTACACTTAAAGAAATCCAAATCCCACACAGCCACACGCTCCAGGGATCTAACCCTTGTCATCATAATAAACAAAACATGCTGGAGGGATATGTTCCTGACCCAGAGACTCCCCAGACTCTGGAATATACTTCCCATACATGTCAAGCAGAGCGCCTCTTTGGCCCTCTTCAATAGGAACCTTGACGATTGGATGAGAGAAAGGAAATTCTCCCCGGGGATCATATAAGTCGACCTGCTAGACAGGGATCCAGGGAAGTAAATAGTGTGGGAAGAAATAGCCAGGGAATACTTATGGCTAGGCTTGTATAGGCCCTAGGGCCGATAGCCTAGTACCAACCTATGAACCTATGAACCTATATAAAATGCACGTATCAAACCAATCAATGCTCTGTTATCAAACAATTAAACTGGCTTCCCATCTCTAATTTACTTATTTATTTATTGAAATTTGTTGCTTGGGAAAGTCCACTGGATCAAAGAACCATTTTCATTGGAGGCCCGGGGGGAAAGCCCCACATACCATAAGAAATAAAACTTTAGAGACAAATTATACAGATAGAAGTTGAGCTAAAAAAAAAAAAATAGACAAAATTAATGCATAGCACATTTGTACATATCAATTTAAAGTTTAAATAAAAATAAATAAATGGTGAAAAGTCAGTTTCAATGCAAAGATAGTCTGTTTCACATATGATTACAAGAGGGAGGAAAAAAGGGTAAAGTTAGATAATTAAGTGTAAGTGTTGACTCAAAGGTAAAAAAAGATCAATTTACTGTTTATTTTATTTCAAGTTTGATAACTGGGTATGTGGACTGATCAACTGACATGTTCAACTATGTCCCATACTCCAGAAAAGCAAAGCAGATTATACAGTAAAAAGATGATTACGAAGTGAAAAAAAACATATATTATATGATAAAAAATGCATATCAAAAGAAAATATCTAAAGAAAAAGGAAAGCAAGAAACAGTTCCAATATCAAGCAATGTGGAAATATGTCTAACATTTACAGTCTTTACAGGGTGGAGTTCCCTTAGCAGAGTAATACCTGTATGTAGTACTTGTCCAATATTTACAGTATTTACAGGGTGGAGCTTCCTTAGCAGAGTAATACCTGTATGTAGTACTTGTCCAATATTTACAGTATTTACAGTATTTACAGGGTGGAGCTCCCTTAGCTGAGTAATACCTGTTTGTAGTACTTGTAAATATTCCAATTACTGTAAGTTTACAAGCCTACAGCATTTCATCTAATGTTGAGAAAGCAATTACATCTTCTAGTTGGTGTTCCTTCAGTTTATCCTTCAAGTCATCTAATGTTATTTGAGAACATATGTCTTTGTAAAGTTGATGTCATTTTGATAAACCAAGTATAATGAAGGCCCTTCAACTTATGGTAGTGTCAAAATATGGTCACATGAAATTAATGTGATTGTCCTAGCTTCCTCACAATGAGTATCATTATTATAGAATGTCTCCAGCTTATTTTTAACTGTAGCCTAAAGGTTGGTTAGATAAGAGAGATGGAGGAAGGTAGGTAGGGACAAAAGTGGTTTTGATGGTGCTGATAAGTAAGTTTTTATAGCTTCAAAGGTTCATAGGAGATTACTAGGCTAATGGCCCTAGGGCTTTTACATCTCTAACCATGTAATATCCTTGCTCCCTAATTTAGCATTGTTAGATGGTTTGATTATTTGCAGACCGAGTCTATGATCAGCACCAGCTGCCCCCTGTCCTTGAAAAACATAGGTGCCACCCCAGGGTGAATATATTACTGTGCAGCTAAATTAATAACAGATACGTTCTACTACAAGAGCACAAGGTAGTAAGAGAAAAGAAGGGGAAAAATCGAATACCATTATGGAAGTATCGAATAGAGAAAACGATAAAGCAATTAAGACAAGAAGTGTCCAAATTAGAAGAGTATAGAAGAGGTAATAGATCAACAAATATACTTGTAAATATAGATGTGATAAAAGCAATGCACAGTATTATAATGGATCAGGATTTATCATGCACTGTCACAAATAATAAGCTAAAATATCAGCATATGTGGAAAAACTTAGAAGACACACAGATAAATATAAAGGAGCAGTACAAAATAAACAATTTATTGATGACCCAAAAATTGTTATACAGACTTGGAAAACAAGGTAAGAGGAATTGAAAGACTACCAAAACAAGAAGAAATGGCTGCATTTGGAGAAGAATATATGAAGATCATGTGGAACATAATAAAGATGCTAAATGGATAGAAGAAGTAAAAGAAAGACTAAGAATTTCAAAGGTACAAGATATGAAATGGGATGAAGCAACAGCTAGAGAGATTTAAACAAAGTTAAGAAAAGCCTCTAACTGGAAAACCCCAGACCCAGATGCAGTACCTAACTTCTGGTTAAAAGTGTTAAGATTTTTTCATAAAGATTTAGCCATGAGTAAGAACTATTTATATGTGCACCCAAACACACACCAGCCTGATTAATAACAGGAATAACAATGCTCCTACTTAAGATTGAACCTGCAAGCTACCCTAAACATTGTAGACCAATAACTTGCCTTTTAACATATAAAATATGCACCAGAATTGATGCCAATGGACAAGAAAACTCAATTATGGCAATAGAACATAAGGACAATAAAAGAAAGTCACATGGAACAAAGGATCATTTGTTGTTAAATAAAGTCTTAGTGGAGAACTGTAAAAAAGAGGAAAAATCTAAGTATGGCATGGATTGACTTCAAAACAATTTTGACAGTATCCCACATTCATGGAGAAAAGATTGCTTAAAAGTGTATAAGATACACCCTACACTGATCGATTACATTACAATGACCATGAAACAGGTGGAAACCACTTGCAGTTAAGCCATGATAAAGGGCAAATTAATATTCCAGGGACAAAGATTCAAAGGGGGATATTCCAGGGTGACTCCCTGTCATCACTGCTATTCTGTTTTTCCCTTAACCCATTAAGCTATCTGCTTAAAAATTAGGCCATGGCTATAATTTGTCACATGGAAAACAGCAACGTGGAAAGACCTATCATCTTCTCTTTGTCGATGATTTAAAACTGTATAGCTCCTCAGATGAGGAAATGAAAGCAGAACTGTAAGTAGACAACACTTTTTCAGATGATATAAGAATGTCATTTGGTCTTGATAAATGTGCAAAAGCAACCTTTAAAGCAGGAAAACTGCAGCACCAGGAAAACATCAGTTTGGGACAAGAATTCGATATACAAACTTGAGCATGAGGGAGTGTATAAATATATGGGAACTGATGAAGGATCAATAGTATAGCATGAACAAATGTGAATAAAACTTAGCAAAGAATATTTTGGAAGACTTAAATTAATTTTGAAAACAGCATTGACAACTAAGGACAAAATTCAAGCTATAAACCAAGTTGCTCTTCCTGTCCTAACTTACAGTTTTGGAGTGATAGACTGGCCCCAAAAGGTTTTGGATAGACTAGATAGGAAGGATGCTTCATACTCATCAAATGATTTATAAAACTCACTGCATACCAAGATTATATATTACCCATTCCAAAGGAGGTTTGGGCCTCCTTGAAATTGATTACATGTATAGATCTGCAATTGTGGGACTGCACACTTATCTGCTGACTTCACAAGACTCAAATTTAGTGAAAGTTGTGAAACACAAGGAGAATAAATCTGAGATGACTTCCATGCTTAGTCTAGAAGAAGCATATTGGGGTTAAGTGGGAATGGAAATCAAACCAGAAGTAGATAAAATTCAGGCAGCAACTGAATGTGCCAAAAAACAAAAGAAAGAATATAAGATGAAGGATCAGATGAGAAGGCAAGAAATGTGGAAAATACATAAATATAGTTGCACTATAGAAAACTCCTTTAAGAACCTCATGTTGATCAGGATCAAATGCAGAAATTGTTAAGGAGAGGCAAATTCAAACAAAAAGACGAAAGGTTAATATTGGCAGCCCAAGACAGTGGTCTACGTGCACATTAGTTTACAAAGTCCATTGAACATCTGTGAGAAACAGATACATGTAGGTTTTGTAAAACAAAATTGGAAGCAGTCACACACCTTGTTGCTGGCTGTGATATACTAATGGCAGAAGGACTGTACACTGAAAGGCATAACAATGTGGTAAGGCTGTTGGACTTGGGATTGGGCAATCATTATAGTACTGAAGTGCCTGAAAAACACTGGAAACATGAGCCACAAAGCATCACAGAAAATGATGAAGTCTACATCACATGGGATTACTCATTATCAACAGCTCAAAAGATAGATGCGAGAAAAACAGATATAATGGTCCATGAAAAGAAGAAAAATGTAGCATTAATCATTGAAATCCCTACACCCAGTGATTACAGTGTCTTGTGTACAGAGAGACACAAAGTCATAAAATATCAGGATTTGTAGACAGAAGTGAGAGCAATGTGGAAGAAAGATACCGAGACAGTTCCAATGGGTCTTATAAAAAAGAATCTACAATTGTATTTAGATACATTACCAACACATGTAACTCTGTACAAATTGCAGGAATCATTACTGGGCACATTGTGGGTGCTCGAAGAGCACTTCTGGCTGATATCAAAGATTGAAACAATACTAATTTCATGAACTTTAAATGCAGTTTGACTTAGGAATGGGGTCCATTCCCTGTTATGGTATTAGAAACCCAAAAGACTACAAGAAATTATAAAAAGAGTGAATTAATGGTCTCCCATCCAGTTGCCTTAGTTGCTCTTAAATAGGATCATTAAAGAGCTCTGCTTAACGTGAACTGGAAGTTTATTCCAGAGTAACAGCAGTCCCTGGGAGCTATAGCTGTCTCTCCAGCATGTTTTGTTTACGTTTCCAGCTAGGTTGAGATCTCTGGAATGAGTGACTCTTCTCCCATTTGATTTGCGGATGTGCAGCATTTCCATTAGGGTAGGGCCAGAGAGTGCTCTGTAGACCAGGCACAGGTCACCTCTCCGCAGCCTGTAGAGCTTTCAGTCTTTCCATTCAGGTCATGTTTTAGACACCCTGAATTCTCTTGGTAAGGAACCTCTGTGGTCTCTCCAGCTGCAGCAGGTGTCTGGTGAGGTACTTGCAAAAGGAAGCATTGTACTATATTAGTGGTCTGATGAGGCTGGTGTACAGAGGAGTTATAATGTCCTTGGTCTTGGATGTGAAGCCCTTACTTATGAGGTGTGCAATGTAAAAGGCTTTCCTTACCACTGTGGACACATGGTGATTGAAGTTTAGACTGCTAGCAACTTGGGTTCCTAAGTCACGCACCACTGGCTTCAAGCTTAGGGAAATGATGCCTATATTGTAATTTGCAGGGGCTACCTATTTGCCAAAGGGGACAGTGATGCACTTTTTTTGCATTTAGTTTTAGACTGCGGCTTTGGCACCATTCTTTTGTTTCTGTTAACCCCCCTTGTAATATGCTAATATCTATGGGGTACTCAATGACTGCTCCCAGTTTACAGTTATCTGCAAACATGGTAAGCCATAGGCTGTTTACTTTCACCCAGACCTCCAAGAAATAGATTTCAAACAGTAGAGGGTCCTGTACAGAGCTTTGTGGTACCCCACTGGTAACTGTTCTACTAGTGGAAATGAAATCCCCAACTTTGACAGTATGGGTTCTGTCAGTGAGCCATTTGGCTACCCATCTAGAGACACATGAGTTAATCCCCAGCTGGGAGAGCTTCTTGATGATACCTGAGTGGGCGATTATGTTGAAAGCCTTGGCTAAGTCAAGATAGGCAATATGTACTGCTTGGCCTTCATTTAGGGCTTTGGCGACATTCTTGAAGAAGTCCATCAGGTTTAGTAAGCACGAGCTACCCTTAACAAAGCCAGACTGGGTCAGGTCTGTTTAATCACTTAAATAACTGCACTGATTCTTTCCATGGCCTTGCAGATAAGGCTGGTTAGGATTATGGGTCTATAGTTCTCAGGGTTTGTTGATGGACCCCAATGGTTCAAGGAGATTACAGTTGCTGTTCTCCACTCTGTTGGAGCAGTGCTTAGGCTATGGTTAAAGAGACTACAAAGTGGATCTGCAGGGTCATGTTTTAGGTTGTTTTGTAAGCAGCCTGGGATGTTATCTCATCTCATAGAGGCCATGCTTTGACTTTGGAGAGCACAAATATGACCTGTTCATTTGAGATAATGGGGAGAGGACAGGTGTCAGGTATGCTTTGGGGTATAGCTAGTGGGGGCAGGGGGGTGAAGTTTGCACCAAATCTGTCACCTAACAGGTTGGCAATTTCCTTAAGTTCATTGTGCATTGTACCATCCACTATGAGTTTGGCACATAGCTTGGTACTCCCTTTTAGAATCTGGATTTAGATAAAAATGGCTTATGACTTTTTTTGGCTAGGGAAGTTAATTGAGCCTCATAACTAGCTTTAGAGTATTTTACCAGATACCTGACTTGCTTGTTCAAGCTGTGCAGGGTATTTTTTCTATGCTAAGTTTCTTCTTGTTCTTAGTTTCTTCCTTTTATTATATAATCTGTTTATACTCAAGGTTCACCAGGGTGGCTTGTTTTCATAGAAGGACTTGGTTTTGATTCTGTCAGGTACAGCAGAGTTAATACAGTTCTTCAAGTAGTTATACAGGGTGTTTGGCTATGTTAGAAGGAGTTTGAAACTTTTTAAACCATTGCTTAGTAGGCTATAGTTTGTTTTGGAGAAGTTTTTCATTTTCATTGCTCCTGCAGAGGAGTCAGATCTGATCTTTACTATGAACAAGACAGATTTATGGTCTGACCTGACTAGGGAGAGCAAAACATGGGGGGTAGGGCAGTGATCCCCCATATTGGTGAACACTAAGTCCAGATCATTTGAGCCCCTTGTGGTGGTACAAACTAAATGTTCCAGAGGATTTGTATCAACAAAGTCCAGGAACCTCGGGGCAATCAAGCTCGTGCTCATGTATGTCGCCTACTAGATAGAAGGATAATTGAAATCTCTTATGACCAAGGAGTTTGGCTCTAAAGTGAGTGACTCAAGCATGTTCCAGTATGCAGTGTACTTCTCTTGGTTCATGGTGGGAGACCTGTAGCTAGCAATGATGTGGTAGGGTGTCTTACCTATAGTTACTTGGACATGGAGTAGCTCAAGAGAGTCATACTATTTAACCAGTCTCAAGGTACATTTGGATTTAATGACGATGGATACACATCCACCTTTGGTTCTTTCACACTCATTTTGAGGTCTGAACATGCAGAAGGCATTGTAACCTTGCATAAAATAAAAATACGACCAGCCACAGATCCAAGAAGTTTATTGCACCAAAATTATCTTCACAGAAAATTATCTCCGATTTCTTGGCTGAAAAGCCTTCAAGGAGTGAAGAACATCCTAAAACTGCTAACCTAAATACTATATGCACGTAACAATGAGATAATCAAGTAATTAAACAAACAATCTCCAATTGAATTCCTCATTCAACCCAAATGAGTGCGGAGTGTTGAATTTCAAAATGTAAATTGCTTCCTTAGTCAAAAGAATCTTTATTTATGACCACATTCATCACATACAGACACATTTATTTTTTCCAGAATGGTGCCCTGTAACCCTTCACTATTGCCATCATGAAAATGTTGAAAATGTACCGCTACAGAACACTCTAATTTTTTTATTGTAAATGCCCCTTACATGCTCTAATAATCTTACTATAAATGCCCTCTTTGTTTCCCCAATATAAAACAAACCACACGGGCATCGAAGGCCATAAACTACGCCGTCAGTATCACAAGAGAAATTATTGCATGTTTGAAAGGGAATATTATTAATGCTTTGAAAACTATTCACTATAAATTTACAGGCTTTACATTTATTGCAACATAAAGGTCCCATAAAGATGTGTATTTATTTATTTATTTATTTTATTTATTTATTGACATTTGTTAACCGGGTTTGTCCAACTGGGCTTGTGGCCCATTTTCAGTGAAGACCCGAGGAGAAATGCTTCAGTAGTACATTTTAAACAAGTATAATTTTAAACAATATTGATATAATAGTTATAGTAAAAAGATTCACATATGTTGGGTTACATGCATACAGTTAAAGTTGCATTAAAAAGAAGCTAAGTGACAATTTTAAATTGATATAGTTCAATAGGTCAACAATAAAATGTTTTTATTTGTATAAAATTATGCAAATGCATAGTAGACACATTGGAGAGAGAGGTGTAATGAGATACTAAGTATGGTCCTTTTGAGGGTACATAAAGGGAAGGAACATTAGGTAGTGTCATGGCAAGGGCAGGTTCTGGAATTGAAAAAATAAGCTTTTAGTACATTTTTAAAGTGTGAGGCATGGGAGATTGAACGTAAGTCAAGGGGAAGTTTGGTCCAAGCATAGGCATGGAGTGTTGGTAGAGTAGTTTGCCTACTGACCTTTTTGGGTGGTAGATATCAAGTAATTGTTGGTTAGAAGTATGGAGGGTCCAGGATGGGATGTAGATGGAGACTAAGGAAGATAGAGATGGACAGAAGGAGGGTTTATAAAAAATAGAGTGTAGCATATGAAATTGATAAAATAGCAGAAATTGGGGAAGTTCAAGCCATTGAAGAGAGTTTAAAGAAATGCAGTGATGTGAGTTATATGGGGAGTTAGTAATGAATCTGGCTATTTTATGGTAAGTCTGTTTAGAGTGGAGGCCTGGATATTGGTAAGAACTGGGGGGGGGTGTAAAAGAGGGAGGGGAGGAGGAGTGCCTGGCCCAGGGTAAGTCTAGATTCAGGGGTTAGGAATTTTTTGTTCCGCTATAGTTTCTGGTTGTTTTTTTTTATACATTGGAGTATGTGTAGGTTGAACTTTAACTTGTCATCAATAATGACCCCTAGGAGTTTTGTGTGGGTTTCAGGTTGGATAGTTGTATTGTTAGAAGATGTAATAAAAAATGAGGTTTTGTGATGAGAAAGAGAACGGGGAAGGAAGAGTAGGAGTTTGGTCTTTTTGGGATTTAGGATCAATAGGTTGTGAGACAGCCATTGTTTAGTGGATAGTAGGGCCTGTTGGGTCAGGTAGTGTAGTTCCTGAATGTTATTTGAAATGGATATAAGTATGGAGTCGTCGGCATACTGAATAAGGGAGGATTCTTTGCATGAGGTGTAAAGATCATTGCTGAAGATGTTAAACAAAAGGGGTCCCAAGATGGAGCCTTCAGGAACACCAGTGGAGATGGGAAGGAAAAGTGAGGAGGATGAGAGCCATTTGACAGATTGTTCCCTGCCAGATAGGTAACTATTAAACCAGGCAAGTGTGGAGGGGATAGGTGGAGATTTGCGAGTTTGGATAGTAGTAGAGGATGAGAGACAGTATCGAAGGCTTTGGAGAAATCTAGGAAGAGACAAGAAATGAGTTTATTGTTGTCTAGGGCCTCTGCAATGATAGGAGTGAAGGAGAGGAGGGCAGTGGTGGGGCTGTGGTGAGGACGAAATCCATGTTGGGTAGGGGTAATAAATTGGTGTGTGAGGAGGTGATTGAGAAGATGTTAGTGAATACAATTTTTCTAATATCTTGGAGGGGGGGACAGAATGGCAATGAATCAGTAGTTTGATGGGTCAGTGGAGTTTCCACCGTTATGAAGAGGGATAGTGAAGAAAGATTTCCAAAGGGTGGGGATAGTTGATTCCAGAATAGATTGATTAATTAGTATAGATATAGGATAGGCAATTGAGTCAGCAGCAAGTTTGAGGAATGTAGGAGATAGATTGTCAGTGGAAGGAGAGCAAGGTTTTAGCTTGAGTAGTAGAGATTTGATGTAAGTAATGGGAACTGGCTCAAAAGAAAACAAAGTTGCGTTAGTGGGACTTGGAGTGGCGGGTGTAGAAGTAGAGTTTGGCTTAAAGATGACCAGATTTTGGATGGAAGAGGTAAAGTGTTTATTCAGGAGGGTAGCTGTTTCCTGAAAGGAAGAGTTAGGGTATGGGGAGGGATTAGAGGGCTTTCCAGGATAGAGGATGTTGTTGAGAGTTGACCAAAATTTTTGAGGATTGGATTTGTTGTTAAGCTGAGCAGAGCTATAGTATAACTTTTTGTCATTAGTTATATGTTTTTTTACAAGGTCCCTCATTTGCCTGTATTTTTGAAGAAAAGGTGGTTGTTTAGTTTTAGTCCAGGTTTTCCAAGCACAATCTCTTTATTTCACAAGGGACCTAGTCTCTTTGGAGAGCCAGGGAGCATGATTTGATTTTACTCTGATCTTCCTAGAAGGAGCTAAGGAGTTTAGAGTATTCATGAAGATGCTATTGAAAGTGCTTACAGCATCGTTTAGGGGGAGGTGTTTTAGGATGGACCAATCTATGTTGTGGAGAATGGAGTTAAATTGGGATGAATTGAAAGTCAATAGTTTTCGACAGTCTTTGATAAGGTGGGGTTTAGGAATATGGGAGTAGTGTCTTAAGATGGTGGTAGGGAAATGATCACTGAGGCAGTCAGGTAAGGTGGTGGGATTGTGGTATTGGTGGGGGGAATTGGTAAGGATCCAGTCTATAATGGAGCTGGAAGTGGAATTTTTATGGAAGCGAGTGGGAGATGTTATACGTTGGTGGAAGCCATATAGGTGGATACTGAGTTGGGGGGAGTCAGTTGTGAGTTTGGACCAAACAATGTTGACATCACCAAGGATAAGTGTCTCATATGGTATGTTGTGGGAGAACCAGGATAGGATGTTTTCAAGAATGGGCAGATTGTTACCAGGAGGAAGGTAGATAGAGACAATTGCAAGTTTTTTGTGGGGATTCAGATGGCAGTTAAGGATGATGATTTCAGCTGGGAGAAAGTCAGGAATTGGGGAAGGGTATGGTGAGAGGTTAAAGTTGTTTGAGTACAGGATGGCCACACCACCACCTTTTTTTACAGTTCTATCAGATCGGAAGATATTATAACCTGGTGGGAGTATTTCACTATTTGAGATTTGTGGCTTGAGTCAGGTTTCAGATAGGGAGAGGATGTGAGGGGTATTGAGAGCTATCCATGAGTGCAGCTCAGTGACTTTATTTGCTAGACTCTGAATATTCAATGAGTAAATAGTTAAGTATTTGGATGGAGATGATTGTTGTGACTGAGGTTGGTGACTGTTAGAGGAGTAAGATGGGGGCAGTGCAGAGGTAGATTTGGGGAGAGAAGAGGGGCCAGGGTTGGGAAGGATATCTCCAGAACAAAGTAGGTTTTTAGTGAGGAGAGAGTGTGTAGTAGATGCTAGATGGAGTTTATATAGTTTTGACTTAGCTTTGTGGGAAGGTTTAAAAACCTGTATTATGGACAGTTTATATAGACTTGAGGTAGAGGTAGTAAAGAGATTAGGGGAGATAGTAAAAGATGAAGGAGTTGGATATATGTTGTATGAGTGAGAAGCTGGTGAACATAGGAGTGGATCAGAGAGATTGGAGTGGTAAGAGGTGGAGATAGAGAGAATAAGGAGTATAGTGGAAGATATTAGAAAATAATACATGTTGGAATAAAATATGGTCAGATAGAGTCGGTAGAGACAGTGGTATAGAGGAAATGGTGTTGACAAGATTGACAGATTAGTAAGCTGGTTGTGGCAATAAGCAGGAAGTGGAATTGTAGTGGCTAGTGGGACAGGAAGGGGAGGAATAGTTAGGTATAAAGGTAATTGTAATGGGGTGGGTGAAAATGGAGTTAGGGTAGGGGAGAGAAGTGAGCCCGAGCATAACGAGGGCAAACAGAGCGGGGCTAGCACCCTGGTCAAGATGAAGTCATAGAAACAATCAGAAAAAAATAGGGAAAGCTAGCTTGAGAGACAAGGATATAAAGTTTCTAAAGGTATAGTCACCAGAAATAAAATAAAAAGAAATAAAATACGAGCAGAAGTAAGTTTACAAAAGGACAATGGCCTCAAACTACACAAGTAGATTTACGTGAAGCAAACTCGGTGCTGTATGGTTAAACTAAGCTACAATAGAGAGGGGATTTGGAGGGGGAGAGAGAGGTATTACTAGCAGCTAAAAGCAGGGCAAAAAAAATTAAAAAAAAAAAAATATATATATATATATATATATATATATATTCTGTAAAATATTTATATGGGGAGCAGAAAATCTACCTTTCACAAGAACATTGTGAATATTTCTACCCCTCCTAAAGGAAATACCTAATCTAGCATCCAACCAAGTGGAAACATTTTTTAATGAACATAAGTATTTTTAATAGTATTTTATTTGTTCTATAATTATAGAACTAAAACACCCATAAGTTGTGACAAAGTATATAAGATCCTTAAATTCTCTATTATTGGATCTGTATGGGACTAAATATGATTTGTTATTGAACTGCTGTTTCCTAGTCAAATTCTTACACAATTTATTCCAAATTGTCTCAAGTAAACTTCTACTATATCCTCTGTTGAAAAAGATATCCACAGTTACACCCTGTTCTTGTTTAAACTCCTGGATATTATTACATAGCCTGGAAATCCTAAACATCTCACCATAAGGGAGTGCTTCATTGGTGTGTGTAGGATGACAACTATCCCCATGGACAAACTGTGTGCTCTGCTGAAACTTCATATGTACAGATGTAAATAGTTCAGTACCATATCGAATGTTGATGACTGCATCCAAAAAAGAAACATGTGTTCCTAATTTTAGACCATCAAATTGTAGCCCAAACCTGTTGTTATGTAGCATATTAACAAACTGTGGTACTAAGTCCATGCCACCATCAACTATAAAAATCAAATTATCGATATATCTGAAATACCTGATGACAAGATCACTAAAAAACTTATTTCTGTAAATATATTCACTCTCAAAGAGACCCATGCATAAATTGGCATATGTGGGGGCAAAAGGAGCCTCCATGGCTGTTCCTTGCCTCTGTCTGTATAGAGTATCATTAAAATCAGAAAAATTATGTGTAAGACAGAAATGGTGAATTACCTAAAACGAATCTTAAATCCTCCAAGCCAAAAGCTAAGCTCAATGTCAGTATACAGGCTTTTAACATCCAAAGTAAAGAAGTAAATATTATGATTCCACTCAATGTCATCAATTTTTACTAGAAAATCAAATATATCTCGAATGTAAGATGGCAGTTTATAGACTATAGGTGCTAGATAACCATGCAAAAATAGACCCAGATTATGCGTAAAATATTCTCGGCCTGAAACTATAGGCCTCCCCGGTGGCTTAGTTAAACTTTTATGAATCTTGGGGAGGCAATAAAAATAGGCCATTTTATATCCATCTGGGCAAATTTTTTTTCGGACATCCTTGTCTGAAAAGTACTCAAGTCTACAACCTTTATGTAGTAACTCAACATATTCAACAACGGCTTGTTGATATAAAGTTATATCAATTTTATCATACACTTCAGCATTCTCTAGATGCTCCAAGCACATGTCCATATACTGGGTAAAATGCATGATAACCATTTTATTCCCTTTGTCCGAGGGTTTAAAAATAATTTTCCTCATTTTACTTAAGTTTTGAAGGGCTTTCCATTCTGAAACAGACATATTATAATTAATCTGTTGTTTATTCTGAGCAGTCAGCAAACACATCATCAATCACAAAATTCAACATATTAGAAAAATGAACCACATCTTCATTTAAAAAAGGAGGTTAAAAAATATTGCTATTCGCACATACATGAGTGTCTAATCTACAATATGCATGAAAAGAACTATCAGATTCACAAGTATAAAAACTCTCATATGAAGTATTAACACTATCATGACAATCAACTAACTTATCCTGTGTGTTTATATTTTTAAAGTAGTGCTTTAAATGTAACTTCTTACTAAATTTAAAAACATCACACTTAATATCATGAAGCCTAGGAAGCACTGTAGGAATAAACTCGAAACCTCGGTTCAAAACCGCTGCCTCACAATCAGTAAAAATATGTCCAGACAGATTAATAATGTATCTGTCCCTAAGAGATAAAAAATTATCTTTTACCTCCTTTATGTCCCCTCTGGGGATAGTAGTCCCTTTGAAAATAATCTTGTTGTTCATGGGTACGTTTAGTACCTTGTTTTCCTCCCCTGTAATTGTTGTTAACATGGCAAAAGTCATTCTGAAAACTTTCTGACTTCTGTGCAGGTGGTAAAGCAGGGTAGTCCTCTCTGTTGTCTACCTCTTCATCACATGAGTTAATGTGTCCATCAGAAATGTAAAATGAGGAGTTGTACACATGAAAACCATCCTCTTGCCTTTGAAACCTCACATGATTCTGAACTTTATTCCAATTGGTCTTTGATACGAATGCCTTCCCATTTTCATAGTCACAAATGTCTCTGAGTAGTTTACGTTTCTTCCTCTCTACTAATTCCAATTCATAATTTTTCAATTTGGAATTTATATAATTTAGAAAGGAATCCAATACATGGGCATGTATCCCAGAGGA
This sequence comes from Protopterus annectens, assembly GCF_019279795.1. NCBI lineage: Eukaryota > Metazoa > Chordata > Ceratodontiformes > Protopteridae > Protopterus > Protopterus annectens. The sequence continues at coordinate 759,861,499 of NC_056749.1, forward strand.
AATGATGTTACACATTTTCTGAATCTGTATTGTAACTGTGCATTGCTGTGGTGCTGTCTTTGACCTTGAACCTTGTCTCAGTGACTGCATAGATGTCAGCATCTTCCAAGGTGAGAAGAGCTTCCAGGGGAGTGCAGTTTCCTATTTAGACTCCTATCATTAAGCAACTTAACCTTGAGTTTGTCTGTAGTGTATTTTTTACATTGGAAGTTTTATTGTTTGGTATTGCCTAAAAAGGCACTATGGGGAGGTAAGCATCTTTTCCAGTATTCAAAAGCCTAGAGGAGACAAGTGAAGACCATCTCTGGCAAATCAACATAGTCTGCTGACCTTGTCTTCCCAGGCTGACAGATACTGGATCCCCCTGGAATAACAACAGAAGCTAAACCAATTGTTGAAGTCACTCATGTTTTGTTTATATTATGGCATCATCCTGTGTGAAGGTAGAGTGCTGCTTAGGGCTAGAGACATACCTGCCTGGCACACATAATATGAGAGTTCAGTCATGTCTCTCTTCATATAGTTCAGGGAGGTACATCTCAAGTCATTCACCCCAGCATGTACTATGACAGAGTCATAAAGGTAATTATTGTTAACTGACTCAAGTACATGCATGATTTGATGGATCCTGTTACCTGACAGGCAGCTGAACATGACCTTCTCATTGTCCAGCCTGGTGAGGGGACACCTTTGTGCCTCACTATGGAATTTCCTATGACAAGGACATTTGGTTTGAGGTGTTCTGCCTTAGGGACTTATTCCCTGGGATGCTGGTATGTGTGTTGATATGCGTAGTGGATTTTGGTTGTGCTCTAGTATGTGTGAGTTGTTTGTGGTTGGGAGGTCTCTGGTCTTTTGGTAGACTCTTAGTGAGTAGCTAAGCATATGTGGGTTCATATTTCTTGACCTTATCTTGTGTGAAAGAAGAGGTATATATGCTGACAACCTATTTGATGCCTTGTTTATTGTTATGTGAGAGGATCGATTCCAATTTCATAATATAGTTACATCTGTCACATACTGTATTTGTTTGCTGTAGGAGCAAATGTTTGTCAGTATACATGAGAAAATTACTACATTGCCTCAGGATGCCCATGTCAATCAGGTTGATTGGAGAAATGTTGGGAAACTGACTGTCAATTGTAGCAGGTTAAACCATAAGTACTGTTAGGAGGTGGGCAAGTTAGATCAGCTTTTGCTCTAGGGTTAGCATGGGGACCTATTCTATTAAAGATTAGGGATTAAAAAGTTTGGCAATGCTGCTCAGTGCTCATTTGAGTTGCCCATAGTACAGCAGGGAAGCCTCGGAGGGTTTCACTAACTGTTCTCAAGGGAAGAAGTTGTATCTAGGTGTTTGCATCTATATAGAGCACTGCTAACCCTGTTGCATGGTGCACACCTACACTCAAATGTGAAGCTTAAATTCAATGAATTTACACAGTTTTAACATAAAGTACCAATAGCCAAGCCCCACTCAGATCTTTATTCCAGCAATCCCCAACTCAGATGGGTCCTGAGCTACACACTTCTGCCATAAGCATGCAGGGAGGCCCTCTTAATGTAAGTTGGCTGTTTTTAGTGTTCAGTTGATACCTATGCAGTTTAAGGTAGAAGTAGCAATGGTACAAAGTGCAGAATGAAGCAGCCACAGCAGAAAAAAACAGTAAATTTAAGCAATATTTCAATAACTGCAGTTCACAAAGTACAATATAGGTTTAAATTATACTTATTTTTAGAAGATTTCAGTGGATGCCTTGGATTTATATCCAGATGCACTGCAGACCTCTATCTAAGAACACCAAACACTGAGCAGCCAAACTTTGTAGATCACAAACCTTCTTATTGTAAAATAACTAGTTTGGAGCCAAGTACTTAAACCAGAACTAAGATACTTTCAGAATAACAGAGACATTAAGCCTTCAACCAGCAATTCCCAGCTCAGAATGATGCATGCTATCCTCTCCTGGCACAAGAGTGCAGGCCACAAACCTTCTTAAAGTAAAATAACTGTCCTGAAGCCCAAGAGCTTAAACCTGAACTAATATACTTGTACTATAACAGACACAATGAACCTTCTACCTGCAATTCCCAACTTATAAGGTTGTAAGCTACCTCTTCTGTCACAAGAGTACAGACCACAGACCTTCCTTATGTAAGATAACTAGTTTGAAGCTCAAATACATAAATCAAAACTAATAGGTTTAGAATAACAGTTATGATATAATCAGGAGGCTTAGAATAGCAGTTACAATGTAATCAGGCTACTAACAAACAATAATAAATGCAGCAGAATAAGTGTAACTGAACACTTTAAGAACAAGCAGCAAAAAGCAAAATTAGGTAATAAAGTAAAAAGAAGCACAAATACAGTAAAAGCAGCTGAGTAAAATGCAAACATTTTAAGTAAGTGGGAAGGGAGGAAACAGAGGAAACTTCAAGTTTAAGAGACTAAGGGAGTGGCCTCCCCAGCTGATCTCTCCATACTCACTAGAATGAGCTGATGAGATGGGACTGGGAGGAGTGCCCAAAATCAGACGAGCAACTCAAAAGCCAGCAAGTTTAAATGTACAACAGTTGCACAGGTGGGTGGGAAAAATGAAATGCAGATGGAGATCAGCAATAGACAGACAGAAAACAGCAAGCAAGCCAAACAAGCACCCCAGCAGAATAAAGATGCCTCCAAATATTGCTAATTAAATGAGGAATTCTATTTGTCAGCTCCTCCCACTAATAATCTGGATGTTATTTACTGTCTGCAAAGGAATTTCTATCTTTTCTAAATGAACCTAGCCAACACCTCTTAAAACTTAAAAAGAACAAAAAACTTAAAACAAAACAAATGTAATATAAGAAAAAAATAAAAAGTAGAAGTAACCAAAACTTAAATTAAAAACTTCAATTCAAAATCAAATGCAGATAGAGATCAGTACTAGTGGGTCCCTATCAGGTGATAGAGTTTTCAAAAACTCAAAATGCACATGGTTGAGACCATATGATCAAGTTTTTGAAAACCTGAAGATTTTGAATGGACATTGTGGTACAGTGAGGATCAGGAAATGTATCCTTTTCTCCACTGTAGGGCAATCTTGGAGTTGGTATATATAATTTGCAAGGGATGTTCCACCTGCAAAAACATAAAAAAGGTAGATGATTGTGTTATTTTTTTATTTATTTTTTTTGAAGTTCATGTTTTTGAAAATTCGATCATATGACCTCGACCATATCTATTTTGCATTTCTGAAAACTCGATCTTTTGGCATAGACCTGTAATAGACAGGCAAAGAACAGCAAGCAAGCCAAACAAGCACTGTGTACCTGTAGAGCATTCCTAATTTTTGGTGATTCTTTTCTATATTATTTTGAACATGCAGGTCATATTTAAGGTTATAATCTGTAATCACTCCAAGAAGATTTGTATGGAAAGCTACTTCAATTTCAGTTTTGTTTAGTGAAAAGATTTTGACAGTTGCTTTATCAAGTGAGTGTGATTTGGGGAAATAGTAGTAACTTTATGTTTTTTTTTTTTATTAGAGTTGAGTGGTAGCTTGTGTGATTTGGAGGAGCTGAGGTACATTATTAGATATACATATATGCATAGGATCATCAGCATATTGTATAAGAAAGGGCTGTACCTATGGAGGTATAGAGGTCATTCATAAAGATATTAATGAGGAGGGGATTTGGCAAAGACCCTTGGGGTACACCAGTGGGGACTTGCAGATATGGAGAGAGAGAGTATTCTATCATTTTGCAGACTGCAGCCTGTCAGTTTAATCACTATTGAACCATAGTAATGTAGCAGGGGCTAGTCCAAGTTGAGACAGCATATACAGGAGTTTAAGGTGAGAAATTGTTTTACAGGCTTTTGGCAGGTCATGGAATAAGGAGGAAACACGTTTGCCTGAGACCCTGTATTTGCTTATGGTGTCAGTGAATGGGTCTAATGTTCATAATCACAAATACAACAACCGCGACACGTAAACGCTGAAGAGTTCAAACAGCGAAACACGTAAACATTGAAATACGGAACACCAAATGGATTTTTTTGGCCAGCAGGGTGTTCGTGGGGAAGAGGAAATATATCCTTTTCCCCACTGTAGTGCGATCTCGGAGTTGGTATATATAAGTAGGGGGTGGGGGTGCAGTGTGTTTACTGAGGTATGTTTAAGTAAGTTTTACTTACCTGTGTGGCACTGTTGTTTTCAGAAATGTGTTCGGCATTCTGTATTTCGATGTTTACATGTTTAGCTGTTTCAGCTTTTTGGCGTTTATGTGTCGCTGTTGTCGTATTCGCGGTTGTGAACATTTGGTCTTTTAATATAGACCCTCAGTGAATTATAGGAAAGCAGTAGTTCTATTACGTGTGTTGGGCAGAAGCCATGCTGGCTGGATGTTAGGAGCTGTTCTTGTGAAAGACAGTGGAGGACTTGCTTATGAATAGATCTTTCAAGAATATTTGAGATTCATGATAATGCTATCTTTATGAAGCGAGATAATATAGGATTTTTTTCACAGTGAAGGTACACTACAGGTCGCACGACAGTAGGGAACAGGGCATATACCTGCCAGTGCTGTTTTTCAGTCAAATGAGTTTTCATTCATATGGGTTTTCAGTCAAATGAACTTTCGGTCATTTGGTCTCAGTCAAATGAGCTTCGGTCATATGAACTATCGGTCACATGTAGTGAACCCATATGTATATATATATATATATATATATATATATATATATATATATATATATATATATATATATATATATATATATATATATATATCTAAGATACATATTTTAACATATACTACTTTTTGCATATTTATTTTTTGAATTCATCATATAACTAATTGTACTCTTAGATATCTGTCTTTTTAACATTTTTAACATTGTGTTTGCACAAACCTTTTTTTAGTTTACTTCACAAGTTTGGTTTAGACTGCAGTAGCTGCAGCAGGTCTAACAGGACGTTTTAATTAGTAGTTTTAACTCAGACCCATTATTCATGTAAATTTACATTATCTTACTGGTGGCTTTCAGTGTCACATGGAAGTCTTTTCAGATACTTAAACTATGCATTTTAACTAACTTTGGTTCTGAAGAAGTCCCATTACTGTTTATAGGGACAAAAACATTAAATATTTTTTTTTAATTGCAATAATAAAATTAATGCTATTACTACAACTCCAGCCTTGCTTTTCTAACACTCAGCAGCCTGGTTTTTCACTACAGGAGGTTTTCCTTGGAAGGTACTGTTGTTGTGAATTTCTTACTTAAACTGATTTAAAGACAGTGGGCTTGTTTGGGTCTGACTGCACTACATGAGCTTCTTTTGCATTTTCTGAGGTTTTCATTGAGCTGTATGGACACACGCTCAGTTTTTGTTGTTCATGCATCCATTACTTCCATCAAGAAATATTTCCTATTTTTAAGAAGTATTACACAGTCATTTGAATTTATAGACAGCTTTAATGATACAGAGAAAAGAGAAATTTGTCAGTTACATGTGTACATGTTATTGAAACACTTAAACACATGAGGATGAGCAAGAGGATTACTGGCCTCAAACAGATGCCCTACGCAGACCGTCTCAAAAAACTCTTCCTTTAATCTGTCACATATCGCCTACTCAGGTATGTCAAACCCAGAGCTGTTGGACATGCTCCACTTAAAGAAATCCCAATCCCTCCAAGCTACACGCTCCAGGGGCCTAAACCTTATCACCACAATAAACAGAACATGCTGGAAGGATAGATTCCTGTCCCTGAGACTTCCCAAACTCTGGAACAAACTACCTATCCATATCAAACAAAGCTCCTCATTAGCACTCCTCAAGAAAAATCTTGATGACTGGATGGGAGATAGAAAATTCACCCCAGGGATCACTTCTGTGGCTCTGTTTGGCAGGGGCACAGGAAAATAATTTTCTTGGGTGGCAAAAGCCAGGGTACCATTTTCCTAGGCTTATATAGGCCCTAAGGCCAATAGCTTAGTACCTACCTATGAACCTATGTAAGAAAAGCAAAATAGCATACTAACATTATCATACCAGCAAATTATGCCAGCACTAAATCTAAATAATTCACTTACTGAGCTGTATTTCGGATGATACACAACATAAAATTAGAACTACTACAGAGTACAGCAAGTAATTTCAGCTACCTAGTGTGCTTTTTCTTATGGAAGTCTTGAAGGACAAACTATCTTCATGTTTGCATACAACAATAGTTTTCAAGATGTAATCCATCCTTTCACTTCTACAGCCCTTCTAAGATACAGTCCAAATGGGACAGACACTTGGTCATAGATTATCTGGGCAGGCATCTCCTACATACGCCTCTAGCTGGGCAGATGTTTGGTCATTCAAGGAGCTGCATTCAAGCCTCTTGGATACTTCTGGGCAATACACTTGTCTCAGGCCACCAAAACTGTCAAAGCTGAAAAGGTAAATTCCTAAGACTTGACTGTCAGATCTGCCCAAATTACAAAATACAAACAGTTGCAGAAATTTAGTGACCTACCCTGTGGATTTAGTGCACAGCATGTTAAAAAAGCTTCCTTACTTGATCTTGATGAGAAATTACAAAAGTGTGAGCAGCTTACAGGGGAAAAAAAGGCCAACGGCACAAGGCTGAACACTTTTTACTACATCAAATTATTGCCAATGTGATTTCTAATTGTGCACTTGCAATGATTCACTTTTTTAGGGAGATTTCTCTCTTTGAGTTGGTATGACTTGCCTCCCACATTAAGGAGTGCAGGGAGGCTTGACCTAATGCAAATAAATAAATAAATAAATAAATACTTACATAAATACATAAATAAAACAAGAAAAAGGAGCTTTTTGCCCTTTTGAATTTTGAACATTTTTTTCATTCCTGTAAAACTTCAGCTATCAGGACGTAGGCATGTTATAGAACCATTACAAAGCTACTGCTTTTACCCAATTATCTGAGGTCATACTAACCCAGGCATACTGAGGTCATACTAACCCAGGCATACTGAGGTCATACTAACCCAGGCATACTTGATGTCATTCCCTTGTAATGGCGCATACTGATGTGCAACACAAGGCATGCTGATATGTGGACGTTTATTTTGAAGTAAAATCAGAATCACCTGGTTTAAGATTTTTGTGGGGGTCAGTCATAGAGATGGCATCACTAAATAAACTTTGCAGAACAGTGGAGGTTAGCCATATCTACCTGGGTCCTGGTTTGATAAGAGTCTCAAGGTCTCATTTTCTTGCAGAACATAACATAACCAGCCTTACAAAAGCTATCTCCATGATTCAATGAACTTCCTGTAGACTTCTCATGGAACCTGCATGGAGTTTACATGTTAGCGAGATGGTGCATGGCACATGGTAGTGTGCAATGCATATTAATGAGGCGAGGGGCACCTAGGCTTGGTTTTTTGGCTGGCAACAGTGTTGTCAGCCCAGAAACTGTGTAAGCAAATGCAGATATCAACTCCTTGTAAAACAGAACAAGTGCAGTCCATGGATTTGCACAGAATGTCACAATGACCAACCGGGCTTCACAGATAGCTGTGAATCTGTCAGTTCAACATATCTCCACAAAGACCAACATAATGCAGGGACATTCAACCTAGCAATGTGGTAGAAGGAAACTCAAACATATCTGTCATCCCCTTTGAGCAAGCTACAGGGACAAAGGCATGCATACTGGGGGACAAAGGCCCAAAACTAGAATATATATTTAATATTGCACTTCCAAACTTATAAAGTTGTTAGAATAAATAGGTTGTATATTAGAATGAACTGCCTGAAGAGCATGAACTTTGAAACTCAAATGTCAGTCATCAGTTTCTGATTTCACTCAGCAATGACATACCAATTATTTGACAGAAAACAAGAATGCAATGGAGAAGAAAATCACAAATATGAGACAAAATCTGGACATTCTGCACAAATGAGGACAGGTGAGAGGTATGCACTCAAATGTATGTAATATTGAATCACATCAGTGCAGAAATCATGCCAATGATATGACAGAAAGCCACAAAACTGATAAGGAAACATCTGGACATCATGGGACTATCTGGACAGTTGAGAGGTATGAATGTGAACTATATAGTCCAAACACGGTATATGACAGTGTACCTATAGTGCAGAGTATTGTGATATCCCATTCCTGGCATTTTGTACTTAAGCTGTGTAAATGATCTGAAACAGGACATGGGACTGCCATGCAAAATGATCACTCAGGGAAGAGTATCTATTGAATAAGGACACAGTAATAAATTGTAGGAATGAATACAGGGGAAGAGGACAGGTGAAACTCCCTCATGTACAGCAGAGGAGGGCATGTCAACAGAAAATGGTTGTAGCAGCAACACTAAGCACATATCTATATGGTACAGTACAGACTGTACATTAAAAATGTGATGTCTGTGACTGTCACAAAAGGTGACATAGCAATGGGGAGGATGTCTGTGTGAAATAAGCATCCTTACATGAATAATACAGAGGACATCAATCAGGAATCTGACATACAATTGGGGTAGGGTGCGTATTGTGAATCTATGCAAACTGATATGCCTAAGTATGAGTGCAATCTCAGGAGAGGTCTCCAGCAAGGTGGCCAGAAGAAAGGGATCATGGAAAACATTACAATAATCAACCACAATCATGAGCAATATCAGAAATATTACCACCACTAATCCCATGCCCCTGACATAACATATGAGATGTAGAGTGATAAGAGATGAGTCTGCACATACTACTCTTAAACAACTATTATGATACATCCAAACTCTATGAAGGTAATCTTGCACACTGTCTTTGCACTGTAACTTCTGCTGGAGGTGTTAGGATGGCCACTGCTATACTTGTATGCAACAGTATGGGCAATACAGACTAGTGGTCTTCTGCACATGGCATATATATATATATAGAGAGAGATATAGAGATAGCACAATCCACAGTGTCACAGAAGAGATACATGTCATAAATATTGTTAAACACCTGTGTATGTAGTGTGTGCATAAGCAGAACAGGTAGCACACATACATCTGGTGTAACAACTTGATTGGTATTCTGCACCATCAGACAGTCATGTATATTCCACAGAAAGAATACCTAGGTATGGCCAGTAAGCTGTGTGACAGCACACTGTGACGAAGGTGGTACACTTCAGTTACCCATCACTGGAAGATGTGTACGGAGGTACATGGAGAAGGGTGGATTGTACACATACCCAGTAGTTGTGTTACATTCAAGGGTTTAGTCAGCACTGTGACCACATACTAGTGGATGTACCACCTACCCTCTACCTCAGGTCACAGGTCACATACCTACTGGTCTGATTATTGGGTGTGATGTCCACATTATACTTGGGTGGTATGTCTGTTCCCTGATTCAACAAATCCCTCCATGTTTCTTGTCAATGCAGGTGTTGTCATGGATGTGGCAGCAGTTTTTGGAATGGGTTGATACTGTTTGTATTATACTAATATCATAGTTAGAGTCAATGATTGCCCACAGGTTGTGGTCCTTCAGGCAGCAGTTTGGACACAGCATTTGTATGTCATCTGTGATGTCCACCACTTAACTACTAGGCAGGAAAGAGCTTAGCAGACACCCCTGATGTACTGACCTAATCACTGGACCTGAGATATACATCACATCACACATTTCAACATAGTGAGATGCCACTTATGTTATACACTGGTCTACCCACTTGGTGATATAGCTGTTTAGGGCCACATATTACAGTGTTGATTGAATACCTCAGTGTGGATTTGTGTCAAATGCCTTGACCTGTTACGGTTCCACAAGAAGATACCGTTGTCATCATGCATACCCTCAGTGATCTCATTCAGGAAATCTATCAGATATAATGGACCTGATGTAGCATTAACAACTCACATAGATCTGTTGCACACACCTGGAATATTACTAGTGTACATGTAGAAGAGGTTCATGATGACATGTTGGTCTACCTTACAGTCAAGGAGAGTCAGGATGTCTCTATACATGCATGCATGTTGATGTATACCCTTGTATGTGAACACAGGCCATGTGGAGCATGTGTTGAACTGTGTATTCAACAGTATCAGGAAGATATATGTGCTGAGTCCCACCATAAGTGATCTGTGATGTTGTCACAGCCCATTGATTCAGTGTAGTAGGCCTGCCTATTGTGGTCTGGCCTAGAGTTTTGACACAATCACACATGCAGGTTTCATTGAGAAAAACTCCAAGCTGGGGATTAGGACTTACATCAGTTAAAGAGTAATCAATTGGCTTGTTGACAGAACACATCACATGAACTTTGGTGAGTCAACCTGTACCAGTAGAACTGTCACCATTGACAAACCCAGGGATCTGTGCTTGGCCCTTCACTGTTTGAACTGTATTTCCTGACAGTTCAGGCTAAAGTATATGGTCTCTGGCTTACCAAGCTTGCTGATTCTTGCATATTGTGTGCAATCATTGAGTACACCAGTGATAATAACATAGTACAGGAGGAGTTAACACACACAACTGAATGGTGGCAAAGGCACATGTTGTAGAAATAAATGCAGAAATGTGTTTATAATGCTGTCCATCTGAAAAGTGAAGTTCCAAGTTAATCACAGTATTGACTACAGTCCTACTTTGCAGAAACCCAATGATGCAAGCACTGGGAACACATGTAGAAAGCAATCTGAACATTGACCACCATGTGTTCACAGTGCCATACCTCTCAACCTCTTAGAGCAAGAAATCTGGACAAAGCCACAAATAATGGGGGGAGGGGTTAAAGACCCAAAACTAGGGGCATTTTTTATTGCTATTACAAACTTACAAAGTTGTTAGAATAGCAGGTTTTGCATTAGCATGAATTTTCTTTTTTTTCTAAAAACATTTTTATTTTGTTTTCAGTATAAGCATACACAAATGTAAATATAACAAAATACAATAAAATAATAAGAAAACTATTTACAATATTTACATTCATCCATGATAAACAATCATTTTATTCATGAGAAGTTATCAGTATTTGTTCAAAAGGTTTTCCAATATTTGCCATGCTATTTTTTATGAGTAATTTTATGAGTTCTATAACAAATGGTCTGCAGTTCTTTTTTACAAACAACTTTTGCTAAATTAATAACGTCTTTAAACATCAAGTCTTGTTTACTTTTCCAATTCAAAGTAATAACTTTTCTGGCAATTACTAGAATTGATCAGAGTAACTGAATCTGAGATTTAGGTTTTAAATTAGGTATAGGAACATTGAATAGGATTAGTGAGTTAGAAAAATAACAATTATCAGACCATAAAATCTTTACAAAATATCTGAAGTCTTTCCAGTACTGAACAGCATTTTTACATTCAATGAATATGTGAACCCAGTTGGCCTCTAGTAATTCTTCACATTTCCAACATTTACTTTCACTGTTTTTGAGTATAAGATTTATTTTATGTGAAGTATAGAAACTCCTATTCATAAAGTTCCATGTATACAATCTCCAATATAATGAAGAAGAGGTACCATACGTAGATTTCAATAACAGTTTTTTTGGATTCATCAGATATTTGTTCTCCATTAATCTTTACATAGTAATTCCAAAAATCTGAGTCAAACTTCAGAGTGTCTTCTCTTAGTATCTTATAGATAGATGAGATGCTTAATTTTTGATCATCTGTCTTTTCAAGACACCTAATAAAAAGTTGGATCAGACTAGGTATAGACTCAGTCTCTAGGTTGATTGCTACTCTCATTTTGTTTTCTATAAATTGCCATTATGAGTGTATAAACAACCAACTGTCTTGACTATTATCAAAACTACATAAAAGAGAGTTTAGTGGTTTAATTCTCCAATTTTCAATAAACTGATGGAAAAATATCAGGTTATTTTCCTTTAATTTTTGCAATGCATTGATGTTGAAAGAATCTAAGCAATCAGGGGAGTATGCTATAGGGAATATAAGAAATAGGAATTGTTTAATGTTGTAATTACAATCAATTATATTTTTAAAGTTATTAATTATGTGATCAATGCCATAAGAAAAATGATCAAACTTCTTATTAAAATAAAGAAAATTCACGTAAAAGCCAATGAACTCAACTTATTCTGTATTGTTCCTTAAATTGATTTTCTATAGTTCTGACATCAGTTATATGAATCTCATGTATTATTTTCCAGCCAGATATATATAGGTAGGTGAGATCCAATGTAATATTACATTAATTATAACTGATTTGGAATAAAGATCTAAGCTAGAGAATGTTATCCCACTACTGTTCCAAGCTCTAATTTGCCATTGATTTGCAATCCTAGGTTTTAAGGGGAAGCATAACATTTAAGTAGCATGGAATCTAATTTTTTAAATATGTTTTTGGGAGGGGGTAGTATCAATGACTGTATATAAAATAAAGTTTTAGGTAAAATTATCATTTTAATTAAAGAGAGCCTATCCTCCATTGTGAAGAACATTTTATTCCATCTTTTGATTAGTTCTCTAATGGTGGTTATTAAAGTATTCTAGTTTAGTTTAACAGACTCTTTCCATGTACTGTTTATATAGACACCCAAATATTGTAATACATCATTATCCCTATTAAACAGGCTATTCTCTCTTAGGTTTTGTTGATCTTTTTGTTAATTAGTAATGTTTTGGATTTATTATGATTAAATTTAAGCCCTGAAATTCTTTCATGCAAAGAACCATCAATATCACTCATTGTTAACAACATCTCATCAGTAAATAATTGTATCTTAGGACAATAGTCCTTATTAACTTGAAATCATTTTATATTTTGCTTGTTTCTGATATATGTAGCAAAAAGTTCCATTGAAAGTGCAAACAATAATGGTGACAAAGGACAACATTGTCTAGTTCCCTTGAGGATTTCTAGTGGTGAGGATAGACATGATCTGATTTTCACATAAGCTTGTGCCCACTATAAATTTTATTAATAAGTTGACAAAATCTGAGGAGAATTCAAAACCAATCAGAATTCTTTGCAGATAAAATCAACTAATAGAATCAAAAGCCTTTTCTGTGTCTAGGCTGATAAGAGTTTGTTGTTTTTTTTTTTTTTTTTTTGTATTTGCATGCTATGTCTATTAATAATAGTAATTTAATAATGTTATCTTCCACTTTTCTATGATGAATGAACCCTGTCTGACCATTATGTATTAGATTAGGTAATATTTTCTTTATCCTATTAGCTAATATTTTTATAATCAGTGTTTAGTAACAACATTGTCCTATATGAATCACAAGATTTGGGGTCTGTACTTTATTTTAAAATGCGGAGGTAATTGAATATTTCCATGATGGGGTGTTACACATTTTTCCTTAGCCATAGTAAAGGCACTCATCATTTACTTTATTATATATTCAGGAACAATCTTATATAGTTCATGAATTATTCCATCCTGTCCTGGAGATTTATTATCTTTTACATTTTTTGTTTGCTCTTTCACTTCTGTTAGTGTTATTTGTTTATTTAATATGTTATTTTGTTTCATTGATACCTTAGTAGTTATATTTTCTTGAATAAAAGTATTTATTACATTATCTGTCTCCAAAAGTGGTGTGTTCTTATTTATATCTTTATAGTAGTTTTTGGACACTTCTAATGTGCCCACTAAGTTAGATGTACTCTTAACGGAACCATCGCTTTTATATTTAATCTCATTAATAAGATTTTGATTGTTTATTTTTTTGGATCTTACTGCTATTTTATGTAGATATTTAGGATTTACAACATAAGACTGTAATTTCAATTTTTCCAGGTTTATGGCTACGTTATGATTCAGAACGTCAAAGTAATTTTTAGTGGTATTATTTAGTGGTAAGCACTAGGTAACCTGTCTACCACATAAGGAGTGGTTCTGGTCCAGAAATTGTAGTTATTGGCCGTTTGAGCAATCTATTCCATCTCTCACAACTTTCTAATTTGAAAGCCTGCATTTGCACTTGTTTCTGTCCTGTAACTCATCTAGTGCAGATAAAGATTCTTAGTTTTAGCACTTAAATTTGCTTATTCATGCTCAGCACTTGTTCAGAACTTGTAAGCACTAAATAAGCTACTAATTACTATAGCACTCAAGCTTCCTCATTACCTAGAGTAAAACAGTTTTTGTACTTACTTTTCCTACTTGCTTAGAGAAAAACAGCTCTTGTACTCACTTTACTCACTTATCTAGAGGAAAATTGTTTTTTATTCAGGCATGTCCAAGGGTCAGCTCCCAATGTTCTCTCCTATCTGATGAATCTGGGCATCTTGAAGCAATGTAGAAATTGCCTCATGTACACAGACAACCCTCTCCTCCTACCACCCAACACTATAACCTGTGAGAGATGCACTTATCTTGACAAACTGGAGGTAATCTCTCTCCAACCAAGACTGAGCTTGACAGTCATGAGGAGAAGGTAAACATTTGCACCACAGCACACTCATCACATAGTCTCACTAAATCTACACCACCAAAATCCACACATAGTAACATAAAAACATTCGTGGAGGCTCTCAATAATAATCTGACTAAGCAACAGAGACCTCCAAAGCAGAAACGCAAGCAACCTCCATTACCCAACACAACCCAAATGAAACATAGCCCACAGACTCAGTGTGCCACTCAACCACAGCCAATAAAGCAAAACAACGTACCCAACACACTAGTCATAGGTGAATCTATAGTCAGGCACACTGATGTCTCACTCACCAGGCTAAACAAGAAGAAGGTTACTGTCAACTGCTGTCAGGTGCCAGGATCTGCCACATAACCCATGCACTCAGGTCACTCCACAACAAGTACAAATATGACTCTGTCATTGTCCATGTTGGTGTGAATGACCTGAGACATACCTCCTTGGACTACATGAAAAGAGACACGGAAGAGCTCTCCGATCTTGTAGCTCAGGCAGGTATGACCCTAGCCCTGAGTAGCATTCTGCCATCGCCCAGAATGATACCGCAGTACAAGGACAAAATGATTGACTTCAACAATTGGCTAAGCTTCTGGAGTCATTCTAAGGAGATCCAGTATCTGTCTGCTTGGGATGATATGGTCGACAGGCCACAATGCTTTGCCACAGATGGACTGCACCTGTCGCCCCTAGGATTCTGGATACTGGTTAAGGCTCTTGCTGCCCCTATAGTGCCTTTTTTAGGCAAGGTGCAAATAACAAATTCACCACCATAACAGGAACAGGCAAGCAAAAACTGATGGTAATGCTACTCAATGCTAGAAGTCTAAATCTCAAAATGCACTCACTCGAGGCATTCCTTAAAATGGAGAACATTGATATCTGTGCAGTGACTGAGACCTGGTTCAAGGGTCCAGAGAGCACCCCTGCACTACCAGGCTATAACTCATACCACACTTTTCGGCCATGTAACCTGGACCGAAACACCAAAGGCGGAGGTGTGTCCATATTCATTAAAGATATCCACACCTCCAGGCTAGTTGCTCGGCATAATGTATCCGAGGTTATCCAAGTGCAACTAACTCTGGGAAAAACTGCAATCCAAATTGTAGCTTGATACAGATCTCCCACCATGCCCCAGGATTCCCACTCTTCTTTTCTTGATGTACTGGAAAATATTAGGGTTCAACCAAACACCCTAATAATGGGCGACTTCAACTACCCACCCATTAACTGGGAAAACTACTCATGTACCAACTCCTTAGCTCAAAGCTTTCTGGAATTCATAAACTCCAATGCCCTGGATCAACTTATCCACACCCCCACCAGGGGCAACAATATCCTAGACCTAGTCATTACCAACATGAGTGACTGGTGTTCCACACCTGATGTCAACTCCTCGTTGGTCCCATCCGACCATAGGCTAATCACCCTTGATATCCACATCCCACCCCCACCCCCCATTAAGGAAACCACAGTAAAAAATTTCTCCAAAGCCAACTTCATCCTTCTTAAGACAGAAGTGGTGAACTTCATGACACCCATGCAGATGGACAATACAGTTACAACTGCTGAATCCTACACAAATGTATATTATAAGCACTTACACGAGTGCATGGATCATGGTATCCCAAACAGAACCAAGATGCTATCCTCCAAAAAAGGAAGCCAATCTGGTGGTCCCCTGCCACAAACAAACTGTACAACAGAAGGAAGAAACTGTTGCAAAAGAGAACAAAATCCCATGAGTGGAGGAGCTCCCTGGCCAGCCTCAAGTAAGAAGCTGAGATCCCTTATAAGATCCTCCAAAGCTAGCTACAAAAACAAAATCACCACTAATTCTAAGGACAACCACAAAGCATTCTATAGCCATGTCAAGAATCTCGATGGCAACACCCAGATCTGCTCTGAGTTACAGCACAAAGGTATGAAAATTACAGAACCAACTGATATTGCCAACATCATGGCAAATAGGTTCAGTGCTAACTTTACCCCCCTCTCACCCGCTAAAGGGCCCATATCTATACAGGAAGAATGCAGAGTCCCTGTAATCACAACTATGCAGGTAAAAGTTGCACTCTCTAAAGCCATAAACACAGCATCCATGGGACCGGACAGCATCCCAGGCTGCGTTTTACATGAACTTCAGAATGAACTGGCTCCCCTCTTAAGAACCATGTTCAATAATAGCCTCACAGTGGGCATTGCACCCACTGAATGGCACACAGCAACAGTTATCCCACTCCACAAAGGGAGAGCCACCACTAATCCTGGGAACTATCGACCTATTAGCTTGATGAGCCTGGTCTGCAAGGCCATGGAACGTATCATCATGGAACTCATAAACAAAGACATTGGTAACCTCCAAACTCTAGATCCCACCCAGTTCAGGTTTGTGAAAGGTAGATCATGCCTCCTGAACCTGATCAACTTCTTTGAGACAGTCACCAAAGCTGTAGATGAGGGTAAGGTGGTTCACACAGCCTATCTTGACCTCGCCAAGGCTTTTGACAGCATCCCCCATTCTGGAATTATAGCTAAACTTACTAAACTAGGTAAAAATCCCTACATCACAAGATGGTTTACCATCTGGCTCACTGACAGAACCCACCCTGTAAAAGTTGCAGATTCCAAATGTGACCTCAAAGCAGTGACAATTGGAGTACCACAGGGTTCCATCCTGGGACCTCTCCTGTTTGGTATCTACTTCTCTGAAGTACAGGCTAACACAGAAGGCCTCTGGCTAATGAAGTTCGCAGATGACTGCAAACTAAGAGCCATAGTCAAGTCCCCAAATGATGTGGACATCCTACAGAAGGGCCTCGCTGAGACAGATGCCTGGTGTCAGAGCCATGGCCTCAAGCTCAATGCCAAAAAGTGCAGTGTCATCCCCTTTGGGAAAACTCTGTACCCATGAACTACCACATAGGCAGCAATCTACTTAACACCGAATGCATGATAAGAGACCTTGGGACCCAGGTGGACAGTAGTCTCTCCTTTGATAGTCACATCGCCACAGCAGTCAGGAAGTTCTTCTACGTGGCACACCTCATCATAAAAGGGTTCTCATCCAGGAAAAAAGAGGTCATTGTTCCCCTCTACTCAACACTCATTAGACCCATTATAGAGTGCAACAAAGAGGATTACTGGCCTCAAACAAATGCCCTACACTGACCACCTTAAAAAACTCCAGCTTTACTCCGTAGCATATCGCCTACTCCGAGGTGATCTCTGCCTAACATATAAAGCTATGTCAAACCCAGAGCTGTTGGGCATGCTACACCTAAAGAAATCCCAATCCCTCTGAGCTACACGCTCTAGGGACCTAAACCTCGTCACCACAATAAACAGGACATGCTAGAGGGATAGATTCCTGTCCCAGAGTCTTCCCATACTCTGGAACAGGCTACCCATCTATGTCAAGCAAAGTTCTTCATTAGCACTCTTCAAGAAAAATCTTGATGAGTGGATGGGAAATAGGAAATACACCAAGGGGATCACTTCTGTGTCTCTGCTCGACAGTGGCACAGGAAAATAACTTTCTTGGGTGGCGTAAGCCAGGGAACCTTGTTGGCTAGGATTATGTAGGCCCTTGGGCCGATAGCCTAGTACGTACTTATAAACCTATGAACCTATTTAACTTAGTAATTTCATTATGTTTTACTTTGTTATTTGGTTTTGCATCCATTTTTATCTTGTCTCGTTTTTTTGTTAGTCTAAAAGTTCTTTGTCCCACTATCTCCTTTTTTTAAGGTACCAGGTTTTTATTCTACCATATATATAAACTTTACTGGTGTCCCATAGTATAGTATCAGTCACTTCACCATTCTCATTTATTTCCATAAACATGTCTATTTCTTTCATTATGCAGTCCCTAAAGTATTTTAACTTAGTTATGTAAGCAGGAATTCTCTGTAGAAATCTTAAATCATCCATATGCATAGTTAATGTAAAGTTTATAGCATTATGGTCTGAAAGTGGAGAAGTCATTATAGATACGTCACTTATTTTTGAGTATATATTATTCGATACAAAGACCTTATCAATGTTTGTTTGTGTACAAGAGCAATATGAATAGTGAGTATAGAATAAGAAATAATGTTCTCTTAGACCATGTATATCTTTAAGGTTCATCTGGTTTGTAAAGTCATTTAACTTCTTGGCTTGAGATGTTAGCTTTATTTTACCATTTTTATAAGTATCATTGCCTGATAACAGGCAGTTAAAATCACCTGTTGCTATAATTTTCCCTTTTACATTTAAAGTAATCAGGTCCAGATATTTTTCAATATATTTAGTACTTAGTCCTGGTATCCAGTATGTATTAATCAAAGTATAATACTTCCTATTGATTTCCAAAATAACCATGCTTAGCACCCCATCTTTATCTGAAATTGTAGCTATAATTCTTGGCATAGTATAAGCATTTTCCATAGAATAAGAGTGTCCCTTCTCTTAGTCTTAAAACATGAAGCAGCCAGAATGGTAGAGCCATTGAATGAGTATTTTTGTAGATCCTTTTTTTAATAGATGGGTTTCCTGTAAAAATATGATTTGGGCTTTATGCATTTTGATATATTTAAGCATACCAGCTCTTTGGACATTATTGTTCAAACCATTAATATTTAATGATAAACATTTATAAGCCATTGACTATAATGGGTATGTTATTACTAACTGAAAGACCTTTCTTCTGTGTTGACTTGAAATTTACTGAAAACTTACTTATCATGGATGCATAACATGTATTAAGCACTACTTTCAGAAACCCAAAACTATTTACAAACATATACATGAAACATAAAGTTTCTGGTTTAGTTAAAAACGTAACTAAACCATCAATCCACCACCTCTCCAATACCAAACGACACAAATTATCAGTCTCTGCTTACAATATAGTGTAAAAACAAAAATAAAAAGCATGATGAGAGCAACTAAAGAAGTCTGAATCCATGAAATATACATTAGAATGAGAGTGTCCAATATATCTGAACCTATATGAATATGTCACATATCATAACAGCACCTCTAATACATAGATATGCCAGAAATACACATCCGATCAAAGTATGTATAAACATTAGAAGCTGAAGGTTAAGAAGATTGTCAATATTTCCAAGACTTTTCAAGCAACATCAGATGTTTTAACCATTTTGTCAGTCATTTGTCTAACATTTTTCATGTAAGGATCTGTTGAATATGTGGGCATTCGAAAGACATGTGTAAACGGGCATGCCTTCGTTGAAGGTTGAAAGTCGAGCTGGCACCTCGGCGTTCATGAAAATCTACTGCCAATCATTAGTGGACCAGAGTTCCGCTGTGGCGACCCCTAACCAGGAAAAGCCAAAAGACAACAACATATATATATATATATATATATATATAGATATATATATATATATATATATATATATATATATATATATATATATATATGTATATATATATATATATATATATATATATATATATATATATATGTATATGTGTATATATATATATATATATATATATATATATATATATATATATATATATATATAAAACATTTATTACAAAAAAAGCCTCACAACCCTATGTTTAGTTACTAAAGGTTTAGTTAGTAACATAAGTCTGATGTTAATATGCATAATGAGTTTTCTAATACATCTCCTAGTTCATTTGATGTCATTTAGTTAGTAAAAGTGCCATTGAATCTGCAGAATGTATTGATCTATAAAAGAACATAGGTATTTTCAAAAGAGTTAAACACTTTTATCGGAACTAATTATTTACCATTTAAAGTATCTAAGCAAAGGATAACAGAATTTCAAGAGAAAAAAATTCTGAATACAGCCATTTAACAAGTTCAAAAAGTCAAGTGATGTCATCACTGTTGTTTCCTCAATCTGCAGCTTCATAAACTTGTTAAAAAGTATCTAAATAGGCTCATGCACAGCAGAGGTTGTCTCTAGTGAGGAAAAAAGCATTTTCGACATGAAATAAAATCTTGAAGCTTTTAGAGTCAGAAAGCAAAAAAAAAAAAAAAACACTCAAGCTGCCTTATCAGTGCATGTCATGAATCTCCACAATGAGAACAGTCACAAAGACCACCAGTTTCCTAATAAAACATCAGCATCATGAAAAAATTAACCCTTTCATGCAAAACAGCTATTAGAAGTAACAACAACTGCCTGAAATCAGAAATCGTTTCATAACATTTCACTCATTTAGCCACCAATAAACCAGACCAGAGAAAAAAAAAGATCTAATATATATATATCTATATATATATATATATATATATATATATATATATATATATATATATATATATATATATATCAACTTATATTTAGCCATCTAAAAAACACCATTAATGTACTGTATTAATGTTTATAATGTGTCTAAACAAAAAGTCTAAAACATCTAGTTAGAAACACTAATCAGAAACATTTTGTTACCCCACCACTGACCCACTAGAAAAAATGAACTTTGGTATTTGGTCAAATTATACTATTACTGAAGATTTAGAAGACATATATCATTTGTAGTTATTTAAAAGGGAAAAGTATGTAAAGTACTTATAGTGGGGATAAGAGAGAAAAGGAACATTAGCAACAAAAAGGAATAGTAAGAAAGAAGAGAGAAAGGAAGAGAATAGTATTTAAATATTTAGTACTATATGTAATTAGAAGAAGCAGATATAGAACGGAAAAGAGAAAGTTAATAATAAAGATGATTTACATTACCTTATGGTATAGAGATTTTCAGAATCAAATATATTGTTGTTGTTCTTCTTTCCGCTTTTCCTGGTTAGGGGTCGCCACAGTGGAACTACGGTCCGTTAATGATTGGCAGTAGATTTTTATGGTGCCAAGGTGCCAGCCTGACACCCAACCTTCAATGAAGGCACAGCCATTCACGCATGTCTTTCGAATGCCACTCAACCACGGGGAGGACATGCAGACTCCCCACAGAAGGAGCTCCAGCTGGGAATTGAATGGGAGAACCTCTTGCTGTGAGGCGACAATGCTACCGCTGCACCATCGTGGCTCCAGAATCAAATATATTATGATTCATAAAATAAAGCATTTAAAATTAGAAGGAATTTATTCATCTGTCCTTTAGTTTCTTAGTTTTGTTGGCTCCTTTCTTCACAGACCATCCATTTCTTTATCGCCTGTCTCTTCAAACTCTGGGATGGCCATTCCATTTCTTCTATGTCTGACAGTATTTTCTTCTTTTGGATAAATTCTACTGCTTCTTGTAGGGAATCCAAGAAATTCACTCCTTTTGGCAAGGTGATTTTTATTCTTGCAGGAAAAAGAATTTGAGCTTTAGTATTGGCTTTTTTCAAGGACCTAATTAGAGGAACACAGGTTGACAGACGAGATCAGACAGGAGTCCCCGTGGACTATGATGTTTGCAGATGACATTGTGATCTGTAGTGAGAGTAGGGAACAGGTGGAGGAGACCCTGGAGAGGTGGAGATATGCTCTAGAGAGAAGAGGAATGAAGGTCAGCAGGACTAAGACAGAATATATGTGAGTGAATGAGAGGGAGGACAGAGGAATGGTGAGGATGCAGGGAGTAGAGGTGGCGAAGGTGAATGAGTTTAAATACTTGGGATCAACAGTTCAGAGTAATGGTGAGTGTGGAAGAGAGGTGAAGAAGAGAGTACAGGCAGGATGGAGTGGGTGGAGAAGAGTGTCAGGAGTGATTTGTGACAGACCAGTACCAGTAAGAGTGAAAGGGAAGGTCTACAAGAGGGTAGTGAGACCAGCTATGTTATATGGGTTGGAGACAGTGGCATTGACAAAAAGGCAGGAGTCAGAGCTTGACGTGGCAGAGTTGAAAATGTTAAGATTTGCACTGGGTGTGACGAGGATGGACAGGATTAGGAATAAGTATATTAGAGGGTCAGCCCAGGTTGGAAGGTTTGGAGAAAAAGCCAGAGAGGCAAGATTACGTTGGTTTGGACATGTGCTGAGGAGGGATGCAGAGTATATTGGGAAAAAAGATGCTAAGGATGGAGCTGCCAGGTAACAGGAAAAGAGGAAGGCCTAAGATAAGGTTTATGGATGTGGTGAGAGAGGACATGCAGGCGGTTGGTGTGACAGAGCAAAATGCAGAGGACAGGAAGAAATGGAAACAGTTGATCTGCTGTGGTGACCCCTGATGGGAGCAGCCAAAAGAAGAAGAAGAATTAGAGGAACACACTCCTTTCTTCAGGATATTACTGTGGAGGTGCCGCCATTGTCAAAACGAATAACCTTTTCACTCATCTTGATAGGGGAATTAGTCCATGCTGATTTCAGCATTAAGTCCTTGTCTTGTGAGGAAAGAAATCTGACTATTATAGACTTGGGGTTACATGAATTCAAAGACAAAGCTGGATTAGCCAGGGACCGATGAGCCCTCTCAGTTCCAAAAGAGAGGGATTCAGGCATGTTTAGTGCTGATGAAAACCACTTATTGTGAGACTGAATCATGTTAGCACCCTCTTCTTTCTCAGGAACTACATATATTCTGATGTTATTCCTGCTTGATCTACGTTCAAGGTCTTCCAGTTTCTCAATCAGCCTGGTGTTTTGTTTCAGAAGAAATTCATTGTGATGTTCATTTTCTGTCACTCTAGTATCCAGGTCTGTTACTGTTTCCTCTAAGGCAAGAATCTGTTCAGATTGTTTTTTTATTATTCCATTTAGAAGTTCCAGTTGTTTACTGCATTCTTGTTTGATAATATCCATTTTGTTTTAAAATTTGTCTGTTTTTGCTGACAATTCTTGGATGTTTGATATTATAAGATGTAGTTCTTTCTTCACTGCACTCTCCTGGTGTGGGTTCTTCACGTTGCTCATGTTTTTAGTGACAGTTCTTGGATGTTTGTTATTATAAGATGTAGTTCTTTCTTCACTGCACTCTCCTGGTGTGGGTTCTTCACGTTGCTCATGTTTTTAGTGACAGTTCTTGGATGTTTGTTATTATAAGATGTAGCTCTTTCTTCACTGCACTCTCCTGGTGTGGGTTCTTCACGTTGCTCATGTTTTTAGTGACAGTTCTTGGATGTTTGTTGTTATAAGATGTAGTTCTTTCTTCACTGCACTCTCCTGGTGTGGGTTCTTCACGTTGCTCATGTTTTTAGTGACAGTTCTTGGATGTTTGTTATTATAAGATGTAGTTCTTTCTTCACTGCACTCTCCTGGTGTGGGTTCTTCACGTTGCTCATGTTTTTAGTGACAGTTCTTGGATGTTTGTTATTATAAGATGTAGTTCTTTCTTCGCTGCACTCTCCTGGTGTGGGTTCTTCACGTTGCTCATGCTTTAGTGACAGTTCTTGGATGTTTGTTATTATAAGATGTAGTTCTTTCTTCACTGCACTCTCCTGGTGTGGGTTCTTCACGTTGCTCATGCTTTAGTGACAGTTCTTGGATGTTTGTTATTATAAGATGTAGTTCTTTCTTCACTGCACTCTCCTGGTGTGGGTTCTTCACGTTGCTCATGTTTTTAGTGACAGTTCTTGGATGTTTGTTATTATAAGATGTAGTTCTTTCTTCACTGCACTCTCCTGGTGTGGGTTCTTCGCGTTGCTCATGTTTTTAGTGACAGTTCTTGGATGTTTGTTATTATAAGATGTAGCTCTTTCTTCACTGCACTCTCCTGGTGTGGGTTCTTCGAGTTGCTCATGTTTTTAGTGACAGTTCTTGGATGTTTGTTATTATAAGATGCAGTTCTTTCTTCACTGCACTCTCCTGGTGTGGGTTCTTCACGTTGCTCATGTTTTTAGTGACAGTTCTTGGATGTTTGTTATTATAAGATGTAGTTCTTTCTTCACTGCACTCTCCTGGTGTGGGTTCTTCACGTTGCTCATGTTTTTAGTGACAGTTCTTGGATGTTTGTTATTATAAGATGTAGTTCTTTCTTCACTGCACTCTCCTGGTGTGGGTTCTTCACGTTGCTCATGTTTTTAGTGACAGTTCTTGGATGTTTGTTATTATAAGATGTAGTTCTTTCTTCACTGCACTCTCCTGGTGTGGGTTCTTCACGTTGCTCATGTTTTTAGTGACAGTTCTTGGATGTTTGTTATTATAAGATGTAGTTCTTTCTTCACTGTGCTCTCCTGATGTGGGTTCTTCATGTTGCTCATGTTTTTAGTGACAGTTCTTGGATGTTTGTTATTATAAGATGTAGCTCTTTCTTCACTGCACTCTCCTGGTGTGGGTTCTTCACGTTGCTCATGTTTTTAGTGACAGTTCTTGGATGTTTGTTATTATAAGATGTAGTTCTTTCTTCACTGCACTCTCCTGGTGTGGGTTCTTCACGTTGCTCATGTTTTTAGTGACAGTTCTTGGTTGTTTGTTATTATAAGATGTAGTTCTTTCTTCACTGCACTCTCCTGGTGTGGGTTCTTCACGTTGCTCATGTTTTTAGTGACAGTTCTTGGATGTTTGTTGTTATAAGATGTAGTTCTTTCTTCACTGCACTCTCCTGGTGTGGGTTCTTCACGTTGCTCATGTTTTTAGTGACAGTTCTTGGATGTTTGTTATCATAAGATGTAGTTCTTTCTTCACTGCACTCTCCTGGTGTGGGTTCTTCACGTTGCTCATGCTTTTAGTGACAGTTCTTGGATGTTTGTTATTATAAGATGTAGTTCTTTCTTCACTGCACTCTCCTGGTGTGGGTTCTTCACGTTGCTCATGTTTTTAGTGACAGTTCTTGGATGTTTGTTATTATAAGATGTAGTTCTTTCTTCACTGCACTCTCCTGGTGTGGGTTCTTCACGTTGCTCATGCTTTAGTGACAGTTCTTGGATGTTTGTTATTATAAGATGTAGTTCTTTCTTCACTGCACTCTCCTGGTGTGGGTTCTTCACGTTGCTCATGTTTTTAGTGACAGTTCTTGGATGTTTGTTATTATAAGATGTAGTTCTTTCTTCACTGCACTCTCCTGGTGTGGGTTCTTCACGTTGCTCATGTTTTTAGTGACAGTTCTTGGATGTTTGTTATTATAAGATGTAGTTCTTTCTTCACTGCACTCTCCTGGTGTGGGTTCTTCACGTTGCTCATGTTTTAGTGACAGTTCTTGGATGTTTGTTATTATAAGATGTAGTTCTTTCTTCACTGCACTCTCCTGGTGTGGGTTCTTCACATTGCTCATGTTGTTAGTGACAGTTCTTGGATGTTTGTTATTATAAGATGTAGTTCTTTCTTCACTGCACTCTCCTGGTGTGGGTTCTTCACATTGCTCATGTTTTTAGTGACAGTTCTTGGATGTTTGTTATTATAAGATGTAGTTCTTTCTTCACTGCACTCTCCTGGTGTGGGTTCTTCACATTGCTCATGTTTTTAGTGACAGTTCTTGGATGTTTGTTATTATAAGATGTAGTTCTTTCTTCACTGCACTCTCCTGGTGTGGGTTCTTCACGTTGCTCATGTTTTTAGTGACAGTTCTTGGATGTTTGTTGTTATAAGATGTAATTCTTTCTTCACTGCACTCTCCTGGTGTGGGTTCTTCACGTTGCTCATGTTTTTAGTGACAGTTCTTGGTTGTTTGTTATTATAAGATGTAGTTCTTTCTTCACTGCACTCTCCTGGTGTGGGTTCTTCACGTTGCTCATGTTTTTAGTGACAGTTCTTGGATGTTTGTTATTATAAGATGTAGTTCTTTCTTCACTGCACTCTCCTGGTGTGGGTTCTTCACGTTGCTCATGTTTTTAGTGACAGTTCTTGGATGTTTGTTATTATAAGATGTAGTTCTTTCTTCACTGCACTCTCCTGGTGTGGGTTCTTCACGTTGCTCATGTTTTTAGTGACAGTTCTTGGATGTTTGTTATTATAAGATGTAGTTCTTTCTTCACTGCACTCTCCTGGTGTGGGTTCTTCACGTTGCTCATGTTTTTAGTGACAGTTCTTGGATGTTTGTTATTATAAGATGTAGTTCTTTCTTCACTGCACTCTCCTGGTGTGGGTTCTTCACGTTGCTCATGTTTTTAGTGACAGTTCTTGGATGTTTGTTATTATAAGATGTAGTTCTTTCTTCACTGCACTCTCCTGGTGTGGGTTCTTCACGTTGCTCATGTTTTTAGTGACAGTTCTTGGATGTTTGTTATTATAAGATGTAGTTCTTTCTTCACTGCACTCTCCTGGTGTGGGTTCTTCACGTTGCTCATGCTTTAGTGACAGTTCTTGGATGTTTGTTATTATAAGATGTAGTTCTTTCTTCACTGCACTCTCCTGGTGTGGGTTCTTCACGTTGCTCATGTTTTTAGTGACAGTTCTTGGATGTTTGTTGTTATAAGATGTAGTTCTTTCTTCACTGCACTCTCCTGGTGTGGGTTCTTCACGTTGCTCATGTTTTTAGTGACAGTTCTTGGATGTTTGTTATTATAAGATGTAATTCTTTCTTCACTGCACTCTCCTGGTGTGGGTTCTTCACGTTGCTCATGTTTTAGTGACAGTTCTTGGATGTTTGATATTATAAGATGTAGTTCTTTCTTCACTGCACTCTCCTGGTGTGGGTTCTTCACGTTGCTCATGTTTTTAGTGACAGTTCTTGGATGTTTGTTATTATAAGATGTAGTTCTTTCTTCACTGCACTCTCCTGGTGTGGGTTCTTCACGTTGCTCATGTTTTTAGTGACAGTTCTTGGATGTTTGTTATTATAAGATGTAGTTCTTTCTTCACTGCACTCTCCTGGTGTGGGTTCTTCACGTTGCTCATGTTTTTAGTGACAGTTCTTGGATGTTTGTTATTATAAGATGTAGTTCTTTCTTCACTGCACTCTCCTGGTGTGGGTTATTCAAGTTGCTCATGTTTTTAGTGACAGTTCTTGGATGTTTGTTATTATAAGATGTAGTTCTTTCTTCACTGCACTCTCCTGGTGTGGGTTCTTCACGTTGCTCATGTTTTTAGTGACAGTTCTTGGATGTTTGTTATTATAAGATGTAATTCTTTCTTCACTGCACTCTCCTGGTGTGGGTTCTTCACGTTGCTCATGTTTTTAGTGGCAGTTCTTGGATGTTTGTTATTATAAGATGTAATTCTTTCTTCACTGCACTCTCCTGGTGTGGGTTCTTCACGTTGCTCATGTTTTTAGTGACAGTTCTTGGATGTTTGTTGTTATAAGATGATGTTCTTTCTTCACTGCACTCTCCTGGTGCGGGTTCTTCACGTTGCTCATGTTTTTAGTGACAGTTCTTGGATGTTTGTTATTATAAGATGTAGTTCTTTCTTCACTGCACTCTCCTGGTGTGGGTTCTTCACGTTGCTCATGTTTTTAGTGACAGTTCTTGGATGTTTGTTATAAGATGTAGTTCTTTCTTCACTGCACTCTCCTGGTGTGGGTTCTTCACGTTGCTCATGTTTTTAGTGACAGTTCTTGGATGTTTGTTGTTATAAGATGATGTTCTTTCTTCACTGCACTCTCCTGGTGCGGGTTCTTCACGTTGCTCATGTTTTTAGTGACAGTTCTTGGATGTTTGTTATTATAAGATGTAGTTCTTTCTTCACTGCACTCTCCTGGTGTGGGTTCTTCACGTTGCTCATGTTTTTAGTGACAGTTCTTGGATGTTTGTTATAAGATGTAGTTCTTTCTTCACTGCACTCTCCTGGTGTGGGTTCTTCACGTTGCTCATGTTTTTAGTGACAGTTCTTGGATGTTTGTTATTATAAGATGTAGTTCTTTCTTCACTGCACTCTCCTGGTGTGGGTTCTTCACGTTGCTCATGTTTTAGTGACAGTTCTTGGATGTTTGTTATTATAAGATGTAGTTCTTTCTTCACTGCACTCTCCTGGTGTGGGTTCTTCACGTTGCTCATGTTTTTAGTGACAGTTCTTGGATGTTTGTTATTATAAGATGTAGTTCTTTCTTCACTGCACTCTCCTGGTGTGGGTTCTTCACGTTGGTCATGTTTTTAGTGACAGTTCTTGGATGTTTGTTATTATAAGATGTAGTTCTTTCTTCACTGCACTCTCCTGGTGTGGGTTCTTCACGTTGCTCATGTTTTTAGTGACAGTTCTTGGATGTTTGTTATTATAAGATGTAATTCTTTCTTCACTGCACTCTCCTAGTGTGGGTTCTTCGAGTTGCTCATGTCAAGATCTCCAGTAGAAAACTTCCTGACAGGAATAATTAAAACATTCTCTTGACTATGTATTAATTTTTAGAAAATAATACAAAGTCTTTGTTAATCTATCTTTTAGTATACTTTTAGTAAGATTTTTCTAAAAATGAAAGTATATTTTCTGTAAGGATATTAAAATCTAAGCAGAGCTATGCATTTCTGCTGCTATCAGACTGGAATCTTGGCCACGCCCCCTCAGCATGAATTTTCTGAAGGATATTAAGTTTGAAAATGAAATGTCTGCCATTATTTTCTGACTTCAGTCCTCAGTGATTTGCCAGTGATTTGGCAGATAACTGCAATTTTCTAAGAAATGGACCAAAATATGAATAAAAATGTGGCCATTCTGCTAAAATCTGGACAGTTCAGAGCTATGGTTCACACTGCTATTGAAAGCCTGTCTTGTGCACATCATAAGTCATGCCATCATATTGAGATCTTAGGATTGTATGACAGCACTGTATTGAAACCTCATTACAACACTAATAGAGTATAATGCTGTTTTTACATGTACCTCTCCAGACACATGTAGCAGCTGGAGAGACCACAGGGCTTTCTCAGCAAGATAATACAGGTTCTACAAACCATGCCATCATGTATGTGGATAGATTAAAAGTCACATCACTGTAATCTTTATTGTATAGGATGAGATGGCTTCTGCCTGGCCTCCAGACCAGTCTATGACCCTGCCCTTGTGGGAGTACTGCATATTCAAAAATGTGATACAGTTGATGACATTGACAGTGTCTGTTGAGGAGAATATAACAGTGCCCCACATGTTGATGTAAAATGCTCTTTGTAATGTCAAGCAACAACTCACACACACACACACACACACACACACAGTCAACTGTAGTGAGAATATAACCCCTACCTATGTAATTACACACAATACAGAACCAAGTACTTTATGCAAATGCCACAGATCAAATCTAACATGGAGTGTGTCAGGCAACACTTTATAGTTGATGAAATCAGCAGTGTCTGTTGAGAAGATAACAGTGTCCCACATGCTGGTGTAAAATGCTCTCTGTAATGTCAAGCAACAGCTCACACACACACACACACACACACACACACACACACACACACACACACACACACACACACACACACACACACACACACACACACACACACACACACACACACACACACAGATGACTGCAGTGAAAATAGAACCCCTACCTAAGTACTCAGACTACAGAACACAGTACTTTACGCAAGCCCCATAGCCCAAGTCTGAGTTATATAGGAGTGCAGGTGAACCTATAGTAGATGACATCAGCAGGAAATGTAGGAGACAAGGGACTGGAAGGCCTGTATGAAATGGATGTGTAGCCATGTCCAAATATCAAAAGATTGGCAATCCTTGTTGTTGGAGAAGTAACTATAGGATACACACTTCTGGTCTGCTGTCTAGACACACACACATGAAGTTGACTGCAGTGAGAACCGAACCCCTACCTAAGTACACAGACTACAGAACCCAGTATTTTACCCAAGCTTGTGGGTAATCCTTGTGGTATTCCAGTGGTTAAGGAGCTAGTGATGGAGGTGCAGGCCCAACTTTGAGAGTGTGTAGTCTGTTGTTGAGCCAGTTGGTTATACATCTAGTACTGTATGGCCTAATTCCCCAGATGGGAGATCTTCACTATGACATGAATGGAGGATAGTGTCAAAGGTCTTGGATAACTAAATATAGTCATTATGTCCTGTTATCCCTCATCCAGGTCTTTGGGGTCAGTATCCAAGAAATCCACAAGGGTCAATAGTAAGATCTACCCTAGAAAAAAGCAAGATGGGTAGGGTCAAGTGTGTTGAAGGTCACCTATGTCCCTGTGGATATTGTCCATGCTGATTCCTGCACTAGCCTTGCAGATAAGGCTTTTTAGGTATATGGATGAATAGTTGTAGTTCTGCATGTTATCAAAATGATATGCATGGCATAGCACACAATATTTGATATTGCATTTTGTAATGTAGTTGATATATTTGTGGAAAAAGTACTGAGACCCTGGGGTTGCAGTGCTTGTGAGGAGTGCAAACATATGGATGTATTGCAAATATGTGACATACTGTTAGATAGGGCCCTCAGTTTGTAATGTTTCCGCATGTAATTTTATGTCATACACAGGAAATGGACAATAAACATCAGTAATACAGCATAATATGTACATTTCTATAGTGATTCAAGCAGAGGGTTTGCACAGTGGTTAGCAAAGTGCATACACATGAGAGATACACATGTTTGTGCATAGGTAAGCTGTGTGCAAATGTGAACCTCATTGCTAAAGCCTGAAAAGTTAGTATTGAGTCTATGAAATACACCTGCTGCATAACTGACTCTGTGGCAGCAGATGTTAATGCACTGATACATTCCTTTTTTGGGCCAGATGGTACTGGGTTCAAATACAAGTATATCTAATACTTCAAAATACTTTACATTGCAGGGTCATAGTGCAATGACATGAATTGTTCATGTAAAATTTGTTGCTGTGTATTGGCATAGCACAGCAGAGTTAAAAGGCATTGAGCAGAGGTAATTGCAGCATTTTGCCACCGCTCACTGTTGCTGCACATCGGTGAGCAATGCACACCTTCTCCCAAAAATGGAGCCTAAAAAGTGAAGGGATTCATTGCTTTTTTTCTGCTACTTATGTGTGTTGTGTGTGATTCTATTTTTGACCAGCTTCAAGGTGTTAAAATGGAGTAGATAGGAAAGTGGTGAAATGGGGAGCAAGCAGGGGGAAGAGCAAAGTCTGACAGTTACTATTGAGCCTCTGGAATACAACTGCTACTTGAATGACTCTGTGGCAGCACATGTTAATGCAGTTCATGTAGTGATGCATCCCTTTTTGGGGCCAGATGGCACTGGGTTTGAATATGTAATACTTTTAACTACTCTCGCATTACCGTTGTTGCTCATTGGTGCGCAATGCATACCATCACACAATAATGCATTAAAGAAAAGAAATGGGGAAGATAGGACAGTGGTGAAATGGGGAGTAAGCAGGGGGAAGAACAAAGGGAAAGCAAGGCAGGAATCTGCAGGATGGAAGTAGGTAAGAACCATAGCCATCCATTTCTTTAAAGAATCAAGTGAATCTATGCACAAAATATTAACTGAATTTGGACTGTCACCTCCAGAGAGAGGGGTGACCACAACACAACCATGTTGTATAGCCAATTGGACCAAATCAAGTGTGTCAAAATGACATGTGTGTGAAATGGAGAGCTATGTATAGGACTTTTTTTGTGGGAGAGGTACCCATTTTTGTTCTTGAGAGAGAGAGAGAAAGAGGAATGTTGGGGAAGAGATGTAGATTTGTCTGGGACAGGTAAGTTGGGTAGGTGAGGAAGCACTTGCAGACAGACAAGGCAAGCAAGACAAGAGGCAGGGATGGTGATGGACACAAAAGGCTGGGGGACACCATGATTGGGGTGATGGATGGGACATCCGGAAGCCATGGTCATCAATCTGGGTGATAGTGAGACTCACGTACTCACCCACTGGACTTTCATTACTGTCACCTCACTCCACTGCTGGCTGGAGTACTTGACATCTCCTTCCTTTCCTCTTACTACTGCATGAGGAAGAGCAGCCTCTCCAGCCAGTAAAGGAGTGCATCAACAGTGTGGTGCACAACCCTATGCGCTATCCCTGGCATCTCAGTGTGGGTGATAAAATCACCATCTCCATTCCTGCTTCCAAAGGGAACTACAGGACCGGCATCCAGAGCAGGACTACCTGAGGGGTCAAGTAGTACTGGGACAGCAGAGGTGGTGCTGCCAGATTGGCTCCTAGATGTGCTGGGCAACGGTGCTGGAGCCAGAGGAGGGGGCAGGCCTACCTCACTGTGCTTTGAAGCATTTAGTGATGTGGTACACATGGAAGACATGGGCACATTGGACACAATTTGATGACATGTAATAAAATAATACAAAAAAATAAAATAAAAATAAAACAAAAGAGAGATAAGGGCTGGGGTGAGAGAAAAAAGATATAAGATTAATAACATCATATGTGACTGACATACAATGCATTAATACAATTATTTGACTCTATTATCTTAACCTTTACTTTTAAGACTACCACCCCCTAACATATTACTTTTACTTTTAAGACTACCAGCTCCTAACAGATGCACACTATACTACAGATTGCAGCAAGTACTCCTTGACATGTGCATACTTGGTTTTACAGTTGACATATGCATGCTCGTTTTGATACAACTCTATAAAGTACTAAAACAGCTATCATTAACTTTTAATGCTACAATAACACCATTCTTCTGCTGCACACATACCACATGTTTCCTTCATCCTTGCCAGTCTAGCCCCATGGGCTCTTACTTTGACCTCCCTGTCCACAGCAGCTGTGGAAAAGACAGAACAGAACAGAATAACATTACGAATACCAGTCTTGCCTATGTTCAGCTTTCAAGTCTTATAAGTACTCTCTGTAGCTGATACACACTTGTGAGATGTCTGCAGTCCTAAATTCCTTGACCAAAGGATCAATGGTCTTGATAGTGATGCCTAGATTGGTCACCAGTGGGCAGGAAACTGGTGGCACTGGTCACAGCCAGGGCCAAAGTATCCCAAGCTTCCAACTGATATTGGAAGACAGAATAGTCCCCCCTGCAGAAGCCCGGCACTGTGGTGTTTAAGTAGGAGTCCAATAAAAATCTTTGACTCCTGGACTTCCCATCTATATGCTATAAATCTGACACCTTTGCCAGAAACACTACCATGTCTATCACAGATCAAGAGCAATGGTGAGTGATGGTTTCCTGCCAATTCCAGTTATTACATTTACTGAGAGTGCACACACTGTTTGAAAAGGCTGCTCTCTGCTTACCACTGTGCAAATGTTTTTGGCACTGTGCACCTCCTAGCACCATGTTTGCACAATGAAAGCAGAGTGCAACAGTAGGATGTACTGGCACTTGTGTATGTGTGGTAGACAAATGTGAAGGTTGTGGTAGTCCAGCTAGCAGAAATATACTTACAGGAATATAGTACACAATAAACCCACAGTCATACATTTGAGAATAAATGTGATAATACATAGATAAATGAGTACATAACTGACACAGTACTATTGCCTCAGCCCTCATACATATAATTAATATCAGCTACACCATGTCAAGTGTTATAATAGGGAGTGACTATAATGGAAAGTGGAACAACAGTAAAAGTGTATAGAATATGCTGCATTCAAAGCCAGGACCATGTGTACGGCAGTC
Source organism: Protopterus annectens (assembly GCF_019279795.1). Taxonomy (NCBI): domain Eukaryota; kingdom Metazoa; phylum Chordata; order Ceratodontiformes; family Protopteridae; genus Protopterus; species Protopterus annectens. Next base: position 759,895,245 of record NC_056749.1, read on the forward strand.
CTACAATTACACCAGGGAGATTATTCCAACGTTTTGCTATACTGTGATAAAATAGAGCTTTACCTGCTGTGTTGTTGGCTGTGGAAGAGGAGTGATTTGTTGGCAGAGCTGAGTGGTTGATTTGGAATGTAGTTAGTCAGTAGTTCCCTAAGGGCTGGAGTTTTTTCAGGATATTTTAAGTAGTTATAAGCTATGACTAGTTGGTGGTAGGTTAATAACAGTGGGAACTCAAGCCATTGAAGTTGCCTAAGAGGTATAAAATGGTGTGTTCTAAAGAGGGAACTTTTTGCAAACTTGGCAATTTTGTTATAACACGACTCAAGTTTCTCCGGGTCAGATTTTCTTTCATATGTGAAAATAGGTGCTGCATACATGAGTGTTGAAAGAAGGTGGGTTTGAGCTAGGGTGACCCGAGCTTGAACTGATAGAAAGTCTTTTTGTCTGTATACGGACCCCATTTTTTGTGTACCTTTTTAATAGTTTGAGAGATATGGATGTCAGAGTGTAGGTTATCTATTTCGACACCAAGCAGCTTGGTGTGGAGAGAGGGTGAAATGACAGTTCCATTATTGGAGGAGATAGAGAAGGAGAGTGGAGTGGTTTTTGGTTTGTTTGGGGTAAATAGAAGTAGTTTTGTTTTGTTGGGATTTAAGATAAGTTGTATATGTGTGTTCCACCTTTCTACTGAGCTAAAAGATTCCTGGGTGAGATGCTGTAGGGTGGTGAGACTTGGGGTGGAGCAGATCAGGGTGTTATTGTCTGCATACTGTATGAGTTAAGCCTGTAGGGTAGAGGTATGTAGATAATTGGTAAAGATAGAAAAGTGGAGTGGACCGAGTATGGAATCTTGAGGTACATCTATGGTAGTTGGGAGTAAAGATGATATAACTCCTTGCCACTGGACAGCTTGTTGTTAGTCTGATAGTTTTTAAACCATGCAAAAGTCTTAGGGGCAAAGTATATAGAGGTAAGAGTATCTATTAGAATGGAGTAGGAAACCATGTCAAATGCTTTGGAGAGGTTCAGGAATATAGTAGATACAAATCTGTTGTTATTTCTATGTTGGTTAACCAGGTTTTGTGAAAGAGAGAAGGATAAAGTTGTGCTGTGGTGTGGGCAGAAACCATGTTGTGTAGAGGAGAAGAGATTATTAGAATCTAGGAAATGCAAGACCTGAGAGTGTATGCATTTCTCAAGAATCTTTGATAAAGGAGACAGAATGGCTATGGGGTGATAGTTAGAGAAATCATAAGAATTCCCATCCTTATGAAGGGGAATAATGTAAGAGATTTTCCATAGTTGAGGGATGTGGGATTCCTGTATGGAGTGGTTGATTAAAATTGACACTGGGTAGGATAGAGAGCTGGCAGACATTTTTAGGAAATGAGCAGGTATACTATCTGCTGCAAGAGTAGTGGGTTTAAGTTTTAAGAGAGATTTTATTGTTGAGGTTGGAACAGAAGAGAATGTAAAGGGAAGTGAGCTGTTAGGAGTTGTTAGTATGGATGAGTAGCTATTTTTGGAAAGTTGAGTTGATAGTGATTTAATGGATTAAATTAAGTGGTGATTAAATAGGGAGGCTATATAGCTATCTGTTTTTGTAGATGTGGAGGTGGGAGCTGGTGTGGAGGTTTTACCAGGTTTCAGAAGGGGGTTTATTGCATGCCAGAACTTTTGGGGGGTATTGGAGTGTTTATTTTTTATATCTATAAAGTAGTTCTGTTTATCAAGCTTTGTTTTTTGACCTGATTCCTAAGGTGTTGATAGTTTTGTTTGCATAGACTAGTGTTATCTTTCTTCCAGGTTTTCCATGCCTTGTCTCTGGTTTTTAATAGGGCTCTAGTGGATTTAGTAAGCCAAGGAGCGTAGTGTTGCTTAGCTCTAATTTTTCTTACTGGGGCAACTGAATCAAGGATATTAGTACACATGAGATATTACTACATAGGTCTGGATTTGAACTCTCACTCCTATGCACCTTCAGAACACAGAATGGGTTCCTTATCCTTGTTTGTCACACAAATAGATTTGCAGTAAGGAACTTAAGTCAATATGCATACAACCAACTGCAACAGCATCTACAATGATATCAAACCATACAAGTATTATTTGTGCATTTAGTAGTTATGGATGTAGTGCACATAGTGATCACACAACCTGTCATGATTATTGCTTGCAAATATACAGCTCTCTTTTACATTTCTGTGTTTGTTGGCTATTCTTCATATATCTGAGCAGTAATATGAAGCATGCAGTGTGTAAGTATTTCTATATCATTGGCCTTAAAATGTGTGAAGATATTAAGTGGAAATAATATTGTATGGAGTTGCCAAAAATAAAGGGCAGGTTGGATGTGAAGAAACACAGCTTGTGACTTGTGTGCTGCTTACTTACATTTCCAACCTTACCATTGGAAGTAGGGCAGTCTGCAGTGGTGTTGTGTTTTCCTTCTGCCAAACACTAATCAGTCACAGCTGCAATCCATTAAAACCAAACACTGATAGAGTGTGGTAGACAGTAAATGTTGGCAGTGTGATGGGTAAGAAAGAGGTTCTTGGAAACATATTTTCTGGGAGTGCAGTGGGTTGGTGGAGTTTAAGGATTCCCTGTGGAATGGACTGTCAGAGATTCTGGGTCAGTGGATTGGTGTGATAAGGGAAATGATTTTTCTGAGCTATGATACAGAATTGGAATTGCTTAGATATGGTAAGGTCTTGCTGCTTCTGATGGTTGTTGTTGTCTTTCGGCTTTTCCCGGTTAGGGGTCGCCACAGCGGAACTCCGGTCCGCTAATGATTGACAGTAGATTTTTACATGCCAAGTTGCTAGCTCTGATGCACAACCTTCAATGAAGGTACGGCCATTCACGCATGTCTCCACACAGAAGACGCTTTAGCTGAGAATCGAACAGGACAACGTCTTACTGTAAGGCGACTGCCAAAAAAGCAATTACTAGAAAATGGAAATCAAAATCTAAACTAACTATATTCAAAGTAGTGAATATAGTAACAGAGATAAAACAACTGGAATTGAGATCTTTAGAAAAGGGTAGGAGCAAACTACATAGGAAAAAATGGGAATTGTGGGAACAATATAAGCAGGGGAGGAATGAGGTTTAAAAGAAGGCAGGACTTAAATGAACTATGCAATGTTTGACTAAAAATGATTGGGAAGATTAGAAGTGTTGCATAATGTTCACAACTGGGAGTATGTCAGTATGGTTTGTGATGTAAAATGCTTGCAACTAGGATTGTGTCGGTGTGGTTCATTTTCATTTATATAAATGTATGACTGCTTATGTAAGTGATGGTTTAATAAATATGTTTCTTGTTTAAAAAAGGGGAAAGGAATTGAATAATTTATGTAATGTTGCTTAGGGTATATGATATATAGCAATATACATGAAGTATAATGTTTGTTAATGTTAATTTAATCCAATTTGATAACCTTTGTATAAATATAAATTTTCCTATGTCACAACTGATAATTTAATAAAGGTGGTTAAAAAACACACTGAAGGAGTCCCTGCACTATATTTACATCCCTACATGGATCCAACGTTTTGCAATTCAGCAACTCTAATGAGTTCACACCTCATTTGCATCTTCACCATGCTGACAACAATGAATCTACACCACATAAAAAGACAACCATGTAGCTAGGCAAACTGATGATGAGACTTGTTTATGTGGAGAAGACTGAAGAAATGCTATTACTTTGGGATATATCTGCACAGAGGAGTATTGAACTTCGGAATGTATGCTTCCATTTGTTCAGCTACATACTACATATGCTGGAATGTGTTTAAGAAAATTCTGAAGCAAAGGATTTTACACTTTTATCTGTATGCATTACTTAGAAGTGTACTGATGGCATGGGCATGTCTGCCAAATCATTTCAGAGGTATACATGATTGCCAATATATGAAAATGGAATTTGTTGCGATAAATATGTACAAATGTTTCAGTGATAGTTCCTTTGATATAACGTTAAGCATTTCAAAGATGGTTTGTTAATAAAATGTGTCATTTTCCTGTTCTTTTGGGGCAGAGCAAAGGTGAGTTACTGTTATGGCACAAACAAGGATAAACTGTTCTTTTGTGGGTGGGGGAGCAAAGCTGAGTTACTGTTAAGACACAAACAAGGACATGTTGCTCCTGTTACTCTCCTTGTTTTGCATCCTGCCTGTTGTTTGTATAAGACACAAACAAGGACATGCTGCTCCTGTTACTCTCCTTGTTTTGCATCCTGCCTGTTGTTTGTATAAGACACAAACAAGGACATGTTGCTCCTGTTACTCTCCTTGTTTTGCATCCTGCCTGTTGTTTGTATAAGACACAAACAAGGACATGTTGCTCCTGTTACTCTCCTTGTTTTGCATCCTGCCTGTTGTTTGTATAAGACACAAACAAGGATATGTTGCTCCTGTTACTCTCCTTGTTTTGCATCCTGCCTGTTGTTTGTATAAGACACAAACAAGGACATGTTGCTCCTGTTACTCTCCTTGTTTTGCATCCTGCCTGTTGTTTGTATAAGACACAAACAAGGATATACTGCTCCTGTTACTCTCCTTATTTTGCATCCTGCCTGTTGTTTGTATAAGACACAAACAAAGATATGTTGCTCCTGTTACTCTCCTTGTTTTGCATCCTGCCTGTTGTTTGTATTTCACATCTGTAGACTGTTGCATGCTTCTGCTGGGGTAATACTGACTGACTACCTTTTCTGTTTTATCTGGAAACAAGTAATCCTTACTTACATGACACTTACTGTATGTGTTATCCTTCTGTTGTCTTGTAGGAGACCTAGGAGTATGCCACCCAGGTGTTTCAATCTTCGGAGAACCCCCATCACTGATGCTGAGAACCAGGTCATAGTAGATGCCTTCAGACAACATGGTGATTTTCTGATGGAAAGGGGATGGGGAGATATGGCACATATGATGCAAATTTGGCAACAAATATTTGCTAAACTGGGCCATGCAGTGACCATCACTATTTTTTAGGGGTATGACTGTGTGAATCTTTGATGTCTGAGGCCTACTACTTAATAATGAGTACATATAAGTCACACAGATCTCTGCTGTCACATTTTAAGATAATTTTAGTACCAAACTCCCACCTCTTACATGCTTACAGCAACAATTAGTGTGATACAAGTATATGCCACTCATTCATATTGTCATACAATACACTCCAGGTTAGAGACATACCTTGTAAAATCAGCAGTTGACATGGTTGTATCTAGGGCTAACTCTGCCTGATGCAAGCAGTACACAGCCAATACATGGGGAGGTAAAGGTTGTGAGAGTTGCCTGGCATCTGTGATAGTATATATATGTGCATAGGAGGAAAGTTTTAAGCCATTAGCTGGTGTGTGAGTGTGCTGTGCAATGTATTTTAGCTAATGCAAGGGCATACTGAGTGTGTCTATGTCTGCCTACACCCACAGCAGCTGGTGGTTCCCACTCTGACTCTTCATCTGCCTGTGGCTGTGGTGACCTTGGCATTGGTGCTGGGATGTGTGCATAATGAACAGCTTTGTTTTCATTATTGTGAATTAAGTGCTTAAAAAAGTGATGCCAAAACAGCTTTATGTGCTCACACTAGCTATGCCTAATTCCCTAGCTAATGATCTCACAATGTCAAAGATTGAATGGTTTGCCACAATATTGAATGTTTATTGGACAAATGGGACTGCTGTTCAGAATCATTAGTTTTTTTCTTTTTTCCCTGCTATTTCTTGATAAACATTTAACCTCCCCCTTAGCACCCCAGCAGGCCTGTTTGTTCCTGCAGAAGTGAGAGTCTTAGCATGCATTTCTTCATCTTAGGGGCAAGCAGTTGTGGTGGGTTTTTTTTTTCACTTATGGCATAGCCAGTTCCAACTGCATATACCCAGTCATTCTAACAGTCAGTATGCAATGGACCTTACTGAAAACGTCACTTTCAGAAGAGGTGTCACCCTTCAGGAAGCCTTTCTCCCCTTGAAACAATTGCTTGCTTTTGGTCTCCCACATGCACTATGCCCTACAACACAGATAATGCAGCCATTGTGTTATCATTTCTCTGTCTCCACCTGTCAGTCAGAAAAACAACTATGGTGGGGGGGTGGGGACAGCCATTCTAGACACAATGCATCAGAGAACATGACTGGCAGATGCCAATCAGGTGGCAGTACAGTACCAGCATTTGTTTTCTGAATGCCAGCACATCCTTGCAGTCAGGTCTGAAGCACTTCAGCCCTCCATGTGTGGTCTTTAAAATGTATGTAGCAATCCTGATGTTACATTTGCAGCATGCAGTTGAGTGATTTTGCTATTTAACTTTTGCTCCTCAACAAAGAGTCGAGGAAGATGCCAGATTATGGAGCTGCCACTTTACCTTGTTAAAGCTCTGACTTCAGTGAACAGATCACAAGTTGAACCCAGGTCTTCCACACTCCATTCAGGATGTTATTCCTCTTTTCTTTGGAAAGTTCTCGGAATCAGTTTTTGATTACATTCTTTTTCTCTATGGAAATGCCTCTGAAACAGTATTTGGCCTTGTAGGTTATAAATATAATGTACCGGAAATATCATGATACCAAGAAAGAATTAAGAATCTACATAGTTTATATCTATAGTTTCTGCCCTGTATATGCTAGGCTTGTCAGATAACTGACTTTGCAATAAATCAGTTATATTGATTAAGACTTTGGTACAGTCATTTTTATATGACGTATACATCCCAGGATACTGATCAATAGCTTGGAAGAAAAACCATCAGTTCGAACACATTTTTATCAAACACAAAGGTCTGAAAGATTTGATATATATATATATATATATATATATATATATATATATATATATATATATACCTAGATAGATAGATAGATAGATACGTATATGAATGTCTGAAAAATATTAATATCAAAAGCTCAAAAGAGTGAACATAAAGAGTGATAATTTAAGAGGGAATTTAAAATAACTGAAAATATGGAAATGTAAAACTTTTTTTTTTTTGCAAGGGCGAGCCACTCTGCATCCCCCACACCTCCTGATAATTTGAGATATATATATATATATATATATATATATATATATATATATATATATATATATATATATATATATATGTGGGTCTACTTTGTAACAACGAAAGACCAGAAGAACGAAATGCGGAACACCGAGACGAAAACAACGAAACCCCCAAACACCGAAAAACACGTAAGTTTACAAAACACATATAACACACAAAAACACACACACAACTGCCCCACACTACTAAACAAAACACCCTACACTAATGATAGGCAAGCCCCCTGCACCCCCCCCACCCCCCCCACTTTAATATTCTAACTCCAAGATCGCACAAACAGACACAGAAGGCAAACACACACCCACACAGTACAGTCCCTCACACACACACACACCACAGTCACAACACACATTTACACACAGCATTTCCCCTCACAAATACACTCACTCACACACACACACACACACACACACACACACACACACACACACACACACACACACACACACACACACACACACACACACTTACCTACAGCAGAACATGAAAAGCGCTAATTCAAACTCCCGTAACATCGGAATTTTGAATTTCACGCTTTTCGGTGTTCTGCAGTTTTGTTGTTTTCATCTCGGTGTTCCGGATTTTGATCTTCTGGTCATTCGTCCAACTCAAGTAGACCCATATACAAACACACACACACACATAGGGTCCATGTTCAGCTACCGAATGCTAAAAATCTCAAACTGCGAAATAGCAAACATAAAACAGCAAAAGGGACATTTATTGAACAACAGTAACTTCAAAAGAAAATACATCAAATGGCCATAGTTGACCAATAACTAGGAAGTAACGAGATGCATAAGGTGTTTCTTCGAAGAACAGAAGTACAAACCCATTTCAGCGAAAGCGTACTTACCAAAAGTGCCCTTTCACGAATTACACTCTAGCGAACACTGATTCATTGAACTGACAATAAAAGAAAATAAAACACTGCACCATGAAATCATGGTACAGTGGGGAAAAGGAAATATATCCTTCTCCCCACTGTAGTGTGATCTCGGAGTTTGTATATATAAATGCCGAAGGTGTGTTTGGCAAAGTAAAACACATTTCTGCAGGGGGTCAAGCCCCCCTCCACTCCCCACACCCCTACTACTTATATATACTAACTCCATGACTGCACTACAGTGGGGAGAAGGATATATTTCCTTATCCCCACTGTACCGTGATTCAATTAACTGAGTTTTGCAAAAGTGCACTTTTGGTTAAGTGCTCTTTGGTGACATGGGTTCGTATTTCTTTTCCTCGAAGAAACCTGTTTTCACTGAACAGAAGTAGTCCCATATATATATATATATATATATATATATATATATATATATATATATATATATATATATATATATAGGTTTACTATCAAAATTTGTGAACTCAGATGGCTGAAAGGCTGTTTTCCAGTTCATGTAACACCAAACCAAATATGTTTGACTCAACAACAGTGAATGCTAGTGCATTCACTGTTGTGAGGATGATGTTCTGCTTGGTGATCGCACTACAGTGGCAATCAGGAAATGTACCTTTTTCCTCACTGTAGTGCAATCTCGGAGTTTGTATATAATTAGTTGGAGGAGTGGGGGGCACAGCCCCTCACATGGGGGGTGCAGGGTGGCACAGCCCCCCACAAAATGTTAGTTGGAAATCACTGGAAGGCAAGTAAGTTGGGTAATGTTGATAATGTCGAATTCCAACTTTTGTTATTTTGCATAGACAATGTTTTATTTTCTCTGTTTTTTTTTTTTTTTTTTTGACTAAGTCATTAAATGACTGAGTAAGTTTTGGAATTTTGATAGCAAACCATATATATCCATGCTGAGATCATACATCAGTGAGGTAAGGAAAAATTCCCTTATCCTAATGCAATGTAATCTCATACAAAAGGCTTATAGCACTTCCACAAAAACTTCATTAGAAAGATCGTTCACTCATATGAGCATTCACTTCTTTTACAACTAAAAAAAAATTACTCAAATGAGTGTTTCCTCCTTTAAACATTAACAATAAATGTATAGATAGACAGACAGATAGATAGATGGATAGATAGATACGTTTTTGATTATCACCTTACCAGTCCAACAGAGGTAAAATAATTTTGGTCCAATATTGCACCAACATTTGACATGTTAGCCTACACTGTGTTATATGGCATATAGTCAGATAAATGCATTGATGAGTTCTACAAAGCAGTGTGCCACAAGCACCAGCTGTGTTTTCGGCATTTATAATAGCAATAATTTCCCTTGAAGTTAGACAATATGATGGTCTTTCTTTTCAGGTGTGTTAGGTAACAAAGCACTAGATTCAGGTCAAGTTTGCAGTGTGCATGACCTTATGGGTGTCAACAAAAATAGCAAGACTGACGTCAGTGCTAATGTAAAAGGAAAGAAGTGGCAGCTAACATGTCATGCTTCTTATGTGCTGTATGACCTCCATACAGATGACTGACTGATTGATTTTATCTCCCTCTTCGGGAAGGCTGAAAAACAATCATCATACATATTTAGCTGCTGAACAGAGGTTGAAGCAAGAAAAATAGTGTCATCCATCTCTATAGTTGCAGGGAAAGAATTAAGAAATGGTTCAGTCTGAAAAATAATGCTTTTTCTGGCTTAGAGCTGTACTTAGGTGTCCCCAAATGTCAGCGTATGATATGAGCCATCCACTCAGGATATGTTTCAGGTCAGGAAGGAGGAAAAGCAATCAAAGCAAAGTTTCAGAAGTACCAGACTCTTTCTACAGAAATCCCAGGCCTGTTTAACAAACAATTAATGAATGCATAAAGGTGCAGATCATGCAAAACCAATGAGCTGCCCCAAATTAAATGACCTATTATTTTGTATCTCAAATATGGGAATATAGACTTTTAACTGTGTTTAGCAGGCCTTGTGTAACTTGTACACTAAAAAATAAAAGTAAAA